>NC_051183.1:107019266-107319266 GCF_013339695.2 Rhipicephalus sanguineus
CCTTTCTCCTTCTCCACTTTCCCTCTCCCCTCCTCCCTCTCCCTTCCACATTCTTCTCTGAAACATGGGTTAAACATGCCGAAATTCTCTCCTGCGCAACGCCGAGATGAGCACCAGCGCATGCGCGTGCCCTCGCCCTCCTCCCCTCTCCTACGCAGCCCCCCTCACGCACGTCTACCGACTTCGCATAGCCTGCCGAAGACAAGACGCGCGTAGCGTTCCTCTTCGCGTTCTACGACACCAGGTCGGTAGCATGCCCAAAGAACGCCAACGGAACGCGATCGTGCAAGTGATCCGGCTTCGAATCGCCTCATGGTCCCCTTTAGCGGAAATGGTGTAATTTGTTGTTAGCCTGCGTTTTGCTAAACTTTCATTGCCGTATTTGGACTATGCCATTTGCTTGTTAAGAGTTTTAAAAAAATGTAATTTTGTTTATAGCTATGCTTAACGTCCCACCGTGTATAAAGTACTGTTCATCGAACTGTTTATTTATTTCATCGTTTATTTCACAGTTGTTCTGCAGGTCTGCCATTTTCGGAAACCCCACGAATGCTTTGTTTAGAAGCGTCCCTACGTATGCTTGGAGGAGAAAACATTTTAGAGATTTCTGTCGTCATTCTGCGAGGCTAGTGTTACTACCGACAAATATATGCGTCATGGTCTTACTTCTGTGGAGTGCTTATTCGGGCCGGTTGCTACATGTTCTTAGAAAAGGAGAAACAGCTCGAACAAAGGACAACATGACAGGGACGGACCTAGCGCTGGCTTATACCAGGGCTTTATTCTGTACAAGAGATACTCACTGTTCATGAAGCAAAAATTGAGGGCAGTCGTACCCGTGAACGATACGCAAGCCGCGCACAGCTGTGTCTGTGGTTGTCATGCTATATATGATCAATGCAAAATAGTCAGGCGCAATTAGACCTACGAGCACGTTAAATATATTAAGGCGTATCGCATCGACAAAAAAGGTTATATGTGCGTGAGTTTGCCTTCGACAGCGCTCCTCACTCAGCAACTTGCATATCATTCACGTGTATGATGGCTTTTCATTTTTCACTTGATCGTGTACAATTGTTAACTGATACCTTGGCATTGTTGCCCCTCTCTCACACCCCTTTCATGAACAATGTGCGTATGTGTTCTCCCTTGTAAGGAATAAAGCATTGGTGGTAAGTCAACGCTCGGTCCATCGCTCTCCTGTTGTCCTGTGGTTCGCTGTGTTTCTAGTTTTCTACGCCACTTCATGCTACACAATTTTCCAAACGTACAAAGTGTCGTGCGCAGAGAATTGACAAATTCCAAACGGTCCACCTCGTCTTGCCGGTTTATCCACCAAAACCCATGCTGTCTCCATCTGCTCTTTTCATGGGTATAGGGTAAAGAGATTAGCGCAGTTTGCGAAAAGTCGAGCCAGGTGAGGTCACAACAAAGCTGGTGGCCCGGTGGTGAATTTGTGCAGTGCATTTACTATGTACAGTGCGGTTGCCTAGATCCAGTCAGCGTCGTCCATCTCCTTGTCCTCGTCGTCCGACCTCGGAATAGGATGCCATTCGTGCCACTCCAATATAGCGAATATTGGAGTGGCACGGCGGCGGTACGCCGGGATTTATGAGTTTGCTACCGTGGTAAATGTAGCATCCTCCGTCAGTCGTTGTCCTTGCATCCCACGGTAGACACATTGGCGCACGTGATCTGGGAACGAAGCAGAAGAGGAAGAACAGGATGAAGGCAATGAAGAGCGCGCGTGCCGGTTCATAAAGATGATAGCTTTTCTTACACCACAGAGCATGCTATACTTGCTGTACTGTACTATACACTGCGATGCTTTCTGTCTTTTTTCCCACCTTTTTTGTGTCTGTTGCTTTCCATCTCTTTCTCTCGCTCTCTTTTTCGTTCTCTGTTTTTCGGTCGTCTCTCGTTCTTCCCTTTCTTGTCCTTTTTCTTTTTATCTTTCTTTCAATGTCCTTGTTTACCCATCTCTCTATCTGTGTAGTCGGTGTCTCGCCTTCTGTCTTTTTAACAGCCAAGCTGTTTAGCAAATCGTTGCTTGTCCGACGAACCAAAAAAACAATCATCATTATCAACGGGTATGTGCCATATAAATTGGATAAATCCCACTACACGTCACTTGTCCAGTAATGATGAAGGAAGTGAACAGTTAGCCCAACAAATGTGCCACAGAAATCGGGTAAATTCCATTATGCTCAACACTGGTCGACTAAAAATGAAGAAGACAACAGTTAGCTGAACAAAAAAATGACTGCTAAGCGACGGCGGCGAGCCGAAGACCCCGAGTACTTACAGCGAGAGAATACTATGTAACGGGAAAGGCAACTGCGGCTGCGAGAATACCCCAAAGCGATGGAAGGCCTACGCCAACGACGACTTGCCCATGGATTTATAAGGGGCGAACACTTGGTTTCAGCGCAAGTTTCTGTCTCTGGAGTTTGGCCGTCCGTGTCGTGTTTGAGAATGTCTATGGTTTAACTCGAACATATCTGCGCTGAGAATGAAAGCACAAACAACCTAGCATCAGCTAGGTGAATGCCTAGCAGTGACCTACAAGCAACCTAGAAGCACCCTCATCACCTAGGTGAGGCCTAGAAAACAACCTAGAAGCAATAAGATCAGTCTTCAGAATCGTCCAGCTTTCGCTTTCTAACCCTTGCGCGGCTCAGTGCAAGCGTCACCATTTTATATCTGTTTCTTCATTGGTTATTGCTCTCTCTCTCTTTAGTCAGTCTCTCGCCTTCTACTTTTTTTCTCCGCTTCTGTGTTGCTTCAAGCTCGGGATGTAAAAACAGCGCAAAATATAGACAAGGACAGAGGAAGAGACGACACCGCGCTGAACTCGCAACTAAACTTTATTGGAAATTACACGCACATATATCAAGCATTTGACCCGGTCACGTGGCAAACCAAAGGCGTCTACGCAGCATAGCAAACAAGGTACGAAACATGCCTAATCATTGTGAACATCAACACCTGTGTAACAACCGAGAAAAAGCTAAAAACACCACCTTCATACTCTCCAAAAAGCATGCGCAACAGTCCATAACAAACTAATAATCACTTTAACCTGGCAGCGCTGAACCCAGGTACCGAAGCTCCTTTTCACCAAGGGCCACAGACGGCTTACTTACACACCTTTCCCCCTCCCTTTCAATGAAAAAAGCGTCCATCACTTCCCTAGTGCATTTGTCTCGATGCCCAAACCAACAAGTGGCTTTATCTGCCATAGGTTCGCAGCCACACTCCCTACAATGAGCTGGCAAGTGCAACGCGCCAGCTGCCGTTAATGTGGTTAAGTGTTCCCTTAGTCTCACGTTAATGCACCGCCCGGTTTGTCCTATATAAACCCCCCCCCCGCATGACAATGGCAACTTATATACAACACACGATTTACACTGAACATATCTATTTTTCTCTTCTCCGGACAGAACGAGCAGGTCTTTCGTAAACCCGAACTTCTTTCATGCACGCGGGAGCAAATAGAGGACAACTTATTGGGAGCGGACATCACTACACGTACCCCATACCTACTGGCCGCATTTTTAAGCTATGTGAAAACTTGTGCACGTAGGGTACCACAACCGGTTTCTTTTCATTGCGCACGCGCTCTGTTCTCCTGTGCGTATCACTCACGCCTTTAACCCACTTGATTAGCTTTTGACAACTCCTCAAGATTTCCGTATCAGGGTAGCCCGCCAACTTCAGCCTCTCAACCTGGCTCAGGAAACTTCCTTTCAACGCATGCGTGCACGTTTTCAGGAGCGCAGCCAGCAGCGCAGCATAAATAATGCCGGACTTAACTATCTTAGAATGGCCTGAGGCGAACGGCAAGATACCCTTTACGGATCGGGGCTTGTATTGCCAACAGAAATGTTCCTCGTGAAACCGCAGTCTAATATCTAGAAACTGAAGCTTTCCTTTTTCAGGCAGCTCGTAGGTGAACTTTAGCCCATGGCCAGAATCCTTAAAATGTTTAAAATGTCAGCTCTCATGCTCTGCCGACTGTCGGTTTTAATTACAACAAAGAAATCATCAACATACCGAAAAATGTGGCAAGACAGATTGTTAAATTTATCTGCAACGGACCTGTCGACTTGTCCCAGGAAAATATTACTTAAAATTGGTGCCACCCTAGATCCGATGCAAACACTAGATTTTGGACATAAACGCCCCCTTTCCACTCTACACACATTGACCGCAAGTAAAACGTCAGTAATTCCAGAAACTTTCCAAGGAAACGCCACAACTGTTAACGAAACTTCATTATTGTCCTCAACCACACAAGATTTAACACTCTGCAGCAGTTCCAGATGCGGTAAGGAGTAAAACATGTCCTCAATGTCGATGCTTAATGCCAAACAAGAACCCGGGTTATTAGTTCTGAGAAAATCTACTGCACCTTCAGAGTTCTTTACCACAAAAGGGTCAACTACATGAGGGCTTCCAGGTGCATCTGCAAGTAAGCCGACATCTCAGACAGCCAAGTTCCTTTTTCTGATTTAATGGCTCTGAACGGGGAATTAAGTTTATGGGTCCTTGTCTATATTTGCGCTGTTTTTACATCCCAAGCATGAACCACCAACTCGCCCAACTTTCGCTATTATTGCTTCAAGCTCTTTCTCTCCATGTCTATATCTTTCTGTGTCTTCCTGTCCTTTAGATGTGAAGCATGTTATAGCGGAGTTCAATTCGGTGGTGGTTGTGTGCGGCGTGACCACCCTTACTGCGCATGCGCAAGCCCTCTCCGCACTCCTCTCCCTCTCCACTCCCCTCCCCATGCACCCTTACACTATCCAATTGCCCTCTCTTCTTTCCCTCTCTTCCCATCTCCACTTTACCTCTACCCTATCGCTCTCTCCCCTCCCCCTCTCCTTTTCCACTTCCCCTCTCTCCCCTCCCCACTTCCCCTCTTAAACGCGGGCTCTACATGCCGAAACGCTGCTTCGCATCCCCTCATGGTCCCCTTTAGCGGGGGATGGTGTGATTTTTCTCTCTGTCTATGTCTTTATTTCTGTATCTTTCTCTGCGTAGTTGTATCTCGCTTTCCACCTTCTTTCTCTCTTGTTTCCTTTCTTTCAATGTATTTCTCTGTATTTTTCTACCTATCTGCCCATCTATCTCTCTGTACATAGCTCTTTCTCTCTACTCGTTCTCCCATCCTGCTTTCCCTCCTCGTGAACCTCAGATCTCGCCTCCTGACGCTCACTTTCCTTTCCCACCACATTTCTGTACTATCCTATACAAGACTATGCTGTGTGGATAGCCGAGTGGGTAGGACGCTCGCCTCCGGATCCTGGCTACGGCATAACAACTTCTTTTAGCCAGGAATTTCTCTTTCAGTCTATTTCTTTCTATATTTCTGTCTCGCTCTCTCTACACTCGTTTCGCCCATGAAGCTACTATGCCATTCTCAGGACAAATCGGCGCAGCTCCTCTTTTAGCGAAGCAGAAGAGGAAGGCGACAACACGGAGGAAGGAAAGAACAGATGAGGGCCCCTGACGTCACACTCTGTGAAGCTCGGTGAAGCCGGAAGTCGGCCATATTAACCGGGCAGATCCTCTTCTCTAGTTTACGTGCGAACAGCGCACTGGAAGGCGCGTCGCTCTCTCCCGCTCGAAAAGCATGTGGGCCGCACGGCGCGCGTGCCGTGGCGATCCGAAACCAACTGAACGGAATTCAACACGCGGGGCCAGCGCGATACCGCTGGCGCATTTCGTGCGTTGCAGTTGCGCACGAGCCTACCGCATTCTTCGGCTCGTCTGTCTACCCTTGAAAGCCCTTCTTCAGCGTCCGAGGTGAAAAAGCAAGGAGCGCGCGCGTCTGCTAGCAGAGGAGCGCGCGAGCGTCTGTTGGTGGTTTAGGCGTTTAGGGGCCTGGCGTTTCTCGCGTCGACGGCTTCTGTAACTGACGAAACGCCTGTAGTGAGTACACGCAGTACGGAACGTTCAACTAGCCATATCGTTCGGTTGGCAAGCTGTGCTTCGGCAGGTTTTGGGACGTTAAACCCCAGATATTAATATTATTATGTGCTTCGGCAGGACAAATAAGCATAACCAAGTAGAGAAGCTTTCGCTCAATTGCATAACCGGACCTAGCCGAGCTAAACCACAGACGTTATTAGCACGAAAGTGTTTATGCCGGGGTCCACCAAGACTTCAGTGACGTATTTCCGTCACGAAAATGACGTCGAAAAAATATACACAAGCAGATAGACGAAAAAAAAGGTACCGTCAACGCGCATCGAACCCACGACCGCTCGGTCCGCAACAGATGCCGGGCACGCTATCCACTGCGCCACGGTCACAAACTCTGGAGGCTTTACAAACGCGCATTTTATATCTACCACTCTCCCGGTCGGCTAGGGTGCCTGATGCGCGTTTGTTGCGCGTTACGGTCGGCTGGGTGGTGCTGACCTCTGGGAGTGGTAAGTAAAGTAATTCATCATTGCTGTGGCCTCCGCGACTAGCACCTGCAAACGCGTTACGTGTCCCTCCCATTTGGCGCGTTTCAATAGAAGTTGAATTTTGTCAATGCCTTAATACACCGCGAGGTGGCAACCTTTGCCCAAGCGTCGTAAAAGCCTCGGCGTTAGCTCAGCATCACGCTAATACAAACCAAAAATAGCTCTGTGACGCGCGCCTGCCTCACCTGGCTGACCGCGTTCCATGCTCACGCGCTCGCCCCGAGAGAGAGAGAAGTAAACTTTATTGACACCCGTCAAATAGATGACGGGGTAGAGGCGTCAGCCTAAAACCCACACTCATCCTCCTAACCGTCGACCGGGATCCCTTAAAATCGCGGCCGCGCTACCAGGGCGGCACGACGCGCTTTGCGTTTCCCCTCTAGTCTGGCCGTGGTGTTCAATCACATCTTAACATGCCGCGGGATGGCGACCAACTTCTGCGGCCAATATGCGACGCTCTTCTGGCTATCAGACCTTGTTCTCTGATTACGCTTTCACCGTTAACTACTACAGCTACCACAAGGGTTTGTTTAATCATTTAACATGGACGTTAGTCGCCGGGATGGGGATCTACGACCAATCATCAAAGTGGGTGCATACACGTTAGAACGGCGCCATTAGCTGCCACACATCAATATACATTGTGCAAACTCTCTTACATCAATGTACAGTAAGCATTCAGTTACTTCTGTAAGGGCACGCTTTACTTTCGTGTTATTCCGATTCATATGACGGAGGGATCAACCGCGTTTTTTAAACGCTTTAGTTTTATGCTGCTGCTTTGTTTTCTTCTCTTCGGGCTATCAGCCACAATGCGAGCTTGACGCGGCGATAGTCTACGAATACAATCCACACAATCTCACGGCACTTAAGAATGCTCGGCGATGACCGACAGAGCCCGTACTTCATGTACGTACGTACATTCCAGCATACAGACCCATGACAATACCAACGGAATTTTACGAGCGCAAACACGTCTTTTCTTCATGGCTTAGGAATCGCTCTAACTTACTGAACAAGGCGGCCACGCGCCGGGGAATTATGGCCAGCAACAGCACACCGACAAGGAGGCAATCACAAGAGAACGCCGCGAACTAGATACACTGACTACGGCGCGTGGTGTCAATGTATGTACGACATCTATTCACGCCCTGTACAGAAAACACGATCGGCCTTGCGCCGCTTTCTATGGTTTCATCCCGTCTCTCACGCGGCACCCGGTCATCGTGTTCCACGGTAAAAGCTCACCGCCGCCAGCAATATGCGACCGGTGACAGCTTGTGCATGGTGCAGGAGTGCGAATGACACTCGAACGCGGCTGCTCTAATGCCGAGAGTACACTGCTAGAAGCGAGCATCGCAATGAAAGCAGAAAACTTGTTTTAATGCGCACAAGCAAGTTCCTACTGTAAACCTATAGAGCACAAATCTACATAGTCCTCATTTAGTCTTGCGGGGCACGAATGTTTCGTCCACTGTCACAAGCAGGAACACTGCACAACACTCACTGACCTGCAAGGCGTTCGTCGTGGCCCCGTGCTGTCATGGCGGCTAAGCCCGATTTCTCTAAGCACTTCAGAGCTCAAATACATGCTTCATCTGTTTTATACGCTGACCTGCAAGGCGTTCGTCGTGGCCCCTGTGCTGTCATGGCGGCTAAGCCCGATTTCTCTAAGCACTTCAGAGCTTCAAATACATGCTTCATCTGCTTTATACGCTGCACGGTACGTGGATACGCGCTCGTTCCACGCACTGTTGACGCCCCGTGGCTACCAACAGGTTTTGTAAACGTGCTAGATACAATAACCACTGGTTGAACACCGGGTAGCGAGCAACGCGGCAGAAAAAATGGATATCCGCCCCGGTTCGGTACAAGACCTACGGAAGCGCTGTAGCCGCCGCCGCTACGCCAGCTACACTGCACAACCGATGCGCCACGTAATCATAGCAACGCCGCCATTGTGCCCTGTGGATATGGCCGCCATGACGTCATTTCCTCCACACTTTTCTGCCAGCGCGCCGACTGGGCAGGCCCTCTCCTCCCGCTCTTTCCTTCCTCCGTGGGCGACAAAAAGATGGCACGTGCCGGTTCATGATGATGATCATCGTCTATCTACGACGCCGGCCAAACTCGACCTTAGCAGCTGTGCTGTAAAATGTGTCCATGCACCATCCTGTTGTTATCACTACCTGGAACACATTACGCCAATTCGCGTCCTCATATTGACGGAATCGCGTCACAAGGAACAGCCTGCACTGATCACGTCGTGCATTTATTAATCTAAACGTGCGAGAACACGCACAAAATGGCGCGGGCACCAAGTAAGGAGAACGTTAAATGAAACGCGGCTCGCACTTCTTTTCCACATTGCTTTGCGCGCCTGCGAGGAGCTAGCGCGGCGCTATGGTTTACGGAAAGTTCCATTGGAAATGATGATCATGCACTATCTGACCGAGCCAAAGCTGGCAGCTTTTGCTAGAATTGCTGCAAGAACGCCTCTCATTTCTGTGATCAAAAAGTGATTTCAAAGAGACACTGTACTTCAGAAGGAAGGCAAATTCCATTGTCGAAATAACCCTCGATTCTTGAGATATACCTTATCTGCAGGCTTTGAGCGTGTCACGTTACCTTCTTCATGCAAACTCATGTTTGTCTGGTTTTCGTACTGCTGCTTACCACAATGCGATTTAATTTAGGAAAACCAGGATTTATAAACAAACAACTGCAGGTCAAATTATGAAACACATATCGCAAGCACACTGTACATTAGGAAACAACTCAGGGCTCACAAATATACTGAGTTCCGCCAGCTGTTTCTCAGTTATGTTGGGAAATATGTGAGCCATGCAAATACAAAAAATTTAGAATCAGTGTCTGGGAAACGGCAGAATTGTTGTCGGCCACTTCTCGGTATTTCAATCTGTGTTGTTCACATATATCACATGGTCTAATGCAAAGTTAAATATGAAGTATTTCTGCAGGTTGTGCGTTCTCGCTAAGTGACCTCTGTGCAACCTATACGTATTGCTTTGCTGTGATATGCGCTGCGCTCTACGTCACAGATTATCACTTGTACTACACGGAGGGCATGATTGAATCAGATGCATAAATTACCTTCCAGAGCAATGGACATTCATAACTGGATTCTCAATGTAATCCAATTAGAAATTAAATTATGGGCAACAATCGATGTCTTATGCGTCGTGCAGTAGTTTAAACTTTTTGTCGCACTTCAAGATTGTTGCACGTATATCATAAGTGACTCGCAGGCGGCGGACAGAAATTATGCACAAGGCAGAATTTCACCAGAGGCCGCAGCTATCCTCAAAGCGGACGCGCATTGATATCACCTCTGAAGAGACGGAAGAACGACACTTATATGGTTCCCGGCTCATACGTCCCCCCCACACCCCGTATCCCACACCCCACACCCCCCGGATGGAAATCCATGGAGGGCTGGACAGAGAGAGATAGAATGACTAGATACTGTGACATTACAAATAATTTTATCAATAAATTCATGTGATAATCTCACCCCCCACGCCCTAAACTCGACAGGCCCCAACGGTATGATTGACGGCAATTACAAACCGAGACCTTTCCCCAACCCCGTTTCAACTCAGAAGGATATACCCAGACGTCTATTTAGACGATAACTGCAAATTGTGCGGCTGGCACTCACGCATCTCTTAGGGCACATTCTTTGGAACTGGGTTTATGGGCGCTAGAAATGCAGTCGCGCTGCTGCAGCCTTCAACCTGCAATGATCAATTGTGGGCCATCCAGCGAGCCCGCTTGAGGCGCCGAGGAGACACGGTCTCCGGTCCTCCTCGGGGGCGCCCTAGGCCCAGGCCAGGAATTTTGCCGGAGTTCTTAATAAAGTTGCTACCACCACTTCGAGATTGCGCACTTAATTGATGATAATGCAATAAGTTGGGACAAAAATACCGTCAAACAACCACACGGAAGCACGGCAGGCGGCTTTCGCTGCTGTGCAGGGGAGTATGCCGCAAAAGCAGTAGGCTGTAACCATGAGGCTGACTGGTTTAAGACAAGCGTAATCGTGAAGGAATTAAACTAATGCTCCCGCCAGTAGCTAGAATTGCTTCTCATACATAACACGCAAAAAAGCCAAACAGGCTTGACCGCAGCCTAACAACGGCGCACTCTAAGAGCCCCGGTCAAAAAATAAAACGGACACATATTCACCTAGTCCATTTTAATACTGAAGCCGAAGCCGAAACTACTTGACATTTAAGAAGCATTTCATTTTTGTTCGGTGTTTATCTTCGTGTTCATTCCTTCATTACGCCGCCTCCGTGATGAGATAGAGTACCTATTTCAAAGAGTTCGGGGTATATGGGTGCTAAATTACGACAAGTTATAAGCGTTGCTTATCGCTCACACCTGCCGTCGACTGTGACCTTGCACAAAGCGGGCTTAAGGTGCGCATTATTTATCTGTCTTTGTGCAGCGCACGAAATTGACAAGGACACAAGAGAAGAGGACGGGACAAGCGCTGATCTTCAAATGAAAGATTTTATTTGAAAAAACAATATATATGTACAGAAACACACGTGCCACGCAAGATTACACTCGATCAATGAACGGATTTCTTGTTCCGATAATGAGACTGATGGCTGACTTATACAAACACTATCGCACTTAGCCATGTGGTACGCCTCTGATAGTGTTTGTATAAGTCAGCCATCAGTCTCATTATCGGAACAAGAAATCCGTTTCATTGATCGAGTGTAATCTTGCGTGGCACGTGTGTTTCTCTATATATATATATTTGTTTTTTTCAAATAAAATATTTCAGTTGAAGATCAGCGCTTGTCCCGTCCTCTTCTCTTGTGTCCTTGTCAATTTCGTGCGCTGCGCAAAGATGGATAAGTTCCAACTCGCCCGCCTATCAATCCTACTACAGTTGATATCTGTGCGGCAAAGATTTGCCCACAAATTGAATAAAGAATTAAACTGATAAATTATTAATTCAGGGCGAAGAATCATGATCCACACAATGATAATGGTAAACAAATCTGACGAAAGATAAAAAGTTGG
The DNA here is from genome assembly GCF_013339695.2 of Rhipicephalus sanguineus. Taxonomy (NCBI): domain Eukaryota; kingdom Metazoa; phylum Arthropoda; class Arachnida; order Ixodida; family Ixodidae; genus Rhipicephalus; species Rhipicephalus sanguineus. The sequence goes on from NC_051183.1 coordinate 107,030,810, forward strand.
TGATTGTAAACCATACTTTGGAGTTCATGCAAGAATGTGTATTCATAGGCAATTACTAACGGAACAGCAAAACCAGGAAAAGGAATTTCACCCAAGCATAAGAATTAGCAGAACCGCATTCGGCAGTCATTCCCAAATCATTACAGAGAATTGGCCATGGTAATTAAAGCGAAAACTATTATATCACTGCATACTGCCTGTTAATTGTTTGGGCCGAAGCATTGAGGATCCAAAAGCAACTGCGGAAAAAGTTCAAGGAAAAACAGAGCGCCTTTCCCCTTAACTGGAAGCCCTGCTTTGGCTGCACTAGCGTATAAGCCACTTGATATAAACATACGGCCGCAAATTTGGCATGGCGGCCATAGCCTCGGCGGTGGGTCGCATCGGCGCAATCGCAAACTACCCGTGCTGCACCGACAACGCTCAAGGCCTCTACAAGGACGTGTTCCTCGACAGCCGGATGTGCATTACCACTGCCGAGACTTGATTCGCAGAAGTGTGCAGCCAGCAGCGCGAGTCGGTGTGCCCCAATGTTTCTCGCTTTTGCACAGCCGGGTCAATCCGCCACCGCCGCTGCCGGCCTGTCGGCTTATGTCTCTTCGTGTATCTCCTGAAGCAACCGCTTGAAAGGTGATAACTTTCTTTTTCCGTGTATTCCATTATTAACTTGAATTCAGTACTGAATTTATTGCTCGGAAAACGGGCAAACTGGAAGGAATTCTAGAAATGGCGAAGTTGGCCGCGGGATACGCGAGGGGCAGAACAAATCTCTTTTCTACACGCGAAAACATGACTTTCCGGCCACTCCGGCGTTTCAGCTCGCTTTTCACTGATGAAGTGTGAATGCGCCTTACAGGGACCCACGCCAGGCCTCACCATTTGGAACTGACAAGTGCAATACATACACTAGGCGCTCACGATCACGTATGCCAAGATTGCAACTCAACGCGTCGCGGAAGATGGCAAATTGAAACTTAACGCCACTTGCCCTTTATCTCGCGGACATGCACCTCAATATGGAAGCGGCGGGGGAGGGGGTGAGGACGAACAACAAGGAAGGGTCCAACGTAGTTAACTGCACTCTGACGTCCCTACTTTGCGTAGACCTCGGTGCTCTCACGTCGCTCCCAACAGCACTTGACGCGGCGAGAATTATTCTACGCGACATGTGTAGTTTTGTGCAATTTTTTGCTTCGTAGATGAATGAATCTTGAGAAAAATATATAATACGAAAACGAAATGTGTGCGACATTTATTTTTAAAGGCGAAGCATTTCTTAACGACCGTCTGCGACTTGAGCGTATCTATCTATCTATCTATCTATCTATCTATCTATCTATCTATCTATCTATCTATCTATCTATCTATCTATCTATCTATATATCTATCTAATCTATCTATCTATCTATCTATCTAGCTGCCTACAACTTGGTGCTCTCCTGGTCGCTTGGTTAAACGAATGTACACCAAATTGGTATGGCATAACATGACTGTATGGCGAACATAAATGACAAGTCATAACATGAAAATCATGACACGCATGTCATGTAGAGCATTACTTACGTGCCCACGCTCATGGTGCGCTGGTGGCCGTTTCGCTAAGCTTTATATACACCAAAATAGTATCTTGCGACGTGACTGTGTAACAAACATAACTAACACGAGTTAACTTGAAATCATGACACGCATGTCATATACAACATGACTTACGTGCCACGCTCATGGGGCGCTTGTGGCCGTTTCGCTAGCTTGATCTGCCCCGAAGTGTATTGCGCGACGTGACTGTGTGAGGAAGATAAAGACATGAGTTAACGTGAAAATCATGACACGCATGCCATGTACAGCATGACTTACGTGCCACGCTCATGGTGCGCTGGCGGCCCGTTGCGCTAGCTTGATCCACCCCGGAATTGGTATTGCGCGACGTGACTGTGTGGCGAACATAAAAAAATCACAGCATATCCACGGAGTGAATGATGATGAGTGGGCGAAGCTGCGGAGGTTCATCGGTAAAACCGTGAATCTTCCGTGAATTCTGCCCAGTACATCATCACCGACGTGAGATCGGGCGCGTTTATACTAAAGGTTCGATGAGTTATGACGACTTGCAGCTCACTTTAATTTTACATGTAGGCTGTGAATTCATTGTTTAGAAAACCATTGCTTTAGAAAACATCTGGCGTCTTTCGTTATAGCAGCTGGCGTCTTTTCGTTTTGCTTTAGAAACATCTGGCGTTATTTCGTTTTGCTTTTACAAAACATCTGGCGTCTTTCGTGGTTTATTTCATCAATCAAGGGCGTTTTGAACAAAATTTTTTATTGCTTATCAGCGCACAGAGAAAATCTCAACAGGCACTACCTTGGAGGTAAACAATGGCTGCTAATTGGATGAGAGGCAGAAGAAGTCGGCTTTTAGCTAACACTTACACTTCTACTTCTACTAACGTTCCTACTGGAACTGCCAATGGCTGCTAATGGGGAATGAGACAGAAGAATTCGGCTTTTAGTTAACGCGCACGCTGGCGATTTTTAGTGTTCAAAAACGCACAGGAAAAAATCTCCCACCGCACCACCTTGGAGGGTCAAAGCGCTAGACGGGTACGCACTACGAGACTACTACGACTACGACTACGAGGGACGAACGAGTGCCGCCTTAAGAGCTTCTCCCTAAAACACGAGTTAACATGAAAAGAATGACACGCATGTCATGTACAGCATGACTTACGTGCCACGCTCATGGTGCGCTGGCGGCTGTTTCGCTAGCTGATATACACAAAAATTGGTATCTTCTGACTTGACTGTTTGACGAATATAAAAAATTACACCATTTCTCGCTAAGGGGACCATGAGGCGTTGCGAAGCCGGAGCACTTGCACGATCGCGTTCGGCTGGCGTTCTTTGGGCATGCTACCGACCTCGCGTCGTGTCTACGTGAAGAGGAACGCTACGCGCGTCTTGTCTTCCCTCTATCCTGGCCGTTAATTCTCGCAGGGCGAGCGGGGAACGCAGTCTGCAGGCGTGCGAGAGGGGGCAGTGTAGGAGAGGAGAGAGAGGGGGGACGCGCATGCGCTGGTGCTCATCGCGGCGTTGCGCAGGAGAGAATTTCGGCCTGTCTAGCCCGCGTTTCAGAGGAAGAGTGAACGGAGGGGAAGGGAAGTGGAGAGGGGAAGTGGAGAGGGGGAGTGGAGAGGGATGTGGCGAGGAGGAGGGGAGAGGGCAGTGGAGAGGGGTTGTGAGAGGGTGAGTGAGAGGCACGCGCACGGCGCAGTAAGGGTGGTCACGCCGCACACCACCACCACCACCACCACCGGATTGAGCTCCGCCATAGATACTTCGCATCTAATAACTGGAGTTATCATGAAAATCATGACACGCATGTCATGTACAGCACGACGTCCGCGCCACGCTCATTGTGGGCTGGTGGCCGTTTCGCTAGTTTGATATACAACAAAATTGGTATCTTGGGACGTGACTGTGTGACGAACATAACTAACAGCAGTGAACATGAAAATCATGGCACGCATTTCATGTACAGCATGACTTACGTGCCACGCTCATGGGGCGCTGGTGGCCGTTTCGCTAGCTTGATATACACCAAAATTGGTATCTTGTGTCATGACTGTGTGACGACATAAATAACACGAGTTAACATGAAAGACATGACACACATGTCATGTGCAGCATGACTTACGTACCACGCTCATGGTGCGCTGCGCTAGCTTGATCTACCCCGAAGGTGGTATTGCGCGACGTTACTGTATGACCAACATAAATAATAGGAGTTAACATGAAAACCACGACACGCATTTTCCTTAGTGATATACAAGACGATGTATGCAGTTCTTTGCTGGCTGCTTCGCATTACATCGATTCCCACAATGCGTGAGATCTGCCCGTTTTTTTTTTACTTCTAATCGCAGCGAGTTGCGACAGTTATCTTACTCCGTTTCACAGCCGCTCGCGTTTCCGCGGTTTCCACATCGTGCTGACGCCAGCCCTAACAACAAACGGTAATCTCTACCGCGTTACAGCGCTCGTTAGGCTCATTTATCCTCCCTCATATAACCTAAATGTTAATGCGGCACTGGTTCATGATACCTCTAGTCTAGTGCGTGTGCAGATGTCGCAGGTTTTGGGGTGAACGCGTGATGTGTTTTGTTTTATTCCGCGGCGGTGGCTATTTTCGAACGTCACCAGCTCCAGCTTCGCAGCTAAGTCAATGCAAGCTTCACAGGAAGAGGGGATAATGACTGCTATAGTTGAACTATGTAGTCTACAGTGTTGCCACGGGCAGTCAAGACAGTGAGGGGCCCGGCCTTTTAAGGAATCTAACTATGGTGACAGCGCAACACTCCAATTGTACACGTGTGGCATCCAAAGCGTATGGCGATTGACGCATATTTTTAAATGGGTGGTGCCACGAAATCTGTGGCTTGAGCGTTTCTTTGCTGCAAACGTTTGTTATACTACGCAACAAGGTTGATGCATTATCAATAACAATTTATTATCGTCTTATGTATTGCGAACAACATCCGCCTCGGTTTCTGGACGCCGACTTGGGCGGTGACGTCGGAGTATAGGAAGCCTTGGTTACGTTAACACACAAGGCTGTGACGCACGTTGTGCCGAGTGTCTGCTCTCGCACACACGTGCCGCACAAGCAGCAGCAAGTAAAACGCGCCGACACTTTCCATGGCTAGCTGCAGTAGCCGCGATTCTCACTACGTCTGCATCCGCATCCGACCTCAGGGAGGACATGGAAGTTTTCTTTTCTGGAAGCAGCGAAGAGGATGACGTACGCAGCTCCGTTGAAAACCCAAATAGTCATTGTATTTTCGATCCCCTGTCCAGCGACGACGGGAAGGGCCACACCATGCCACTCAGAAAGCGTATTTTTCATGACAGCCGTGGTTTTTATGAATGGAAAGCTCAATGGATGGATATACCTTACTTTGGTCGCTCAGAACGCGCTGTAGCACGCACCGGGCCGCACTGGCGTCGGTACAGAAGGATCAAGTCTTTCTGCTGCTTCGCGGTCCGTTGGAAAGGTTTTCATGATAGCAAACCTTGCAGGCTTCTGGCGCCTGCCCTCCCGAGTTACCGCTATGCGTTCTGACCATTGTGGTCTGGAGTGAAATCCCTAAAATTTTCGTTGCGCATCCCATAGAGTAACATCAGTGCTAGGCGCGCTAGCGATCGGTCTCGATCTCGCGAACGAACATTTACGCACTCTTTGGAAGCGAATTAAAATATGTATTACAAGTTTGCTTTACCCAACGCTTCGTGCTGAGTGTTCTTGCATGCAGAGAAACCCCGCAACAGGCTTTTTATCTCCTCCAAATTTGATGGCACCACTCCTTTAAGCTTGAGTGGGATGCCCTGCGATGTTGGTGCGCAGAACCAAAAGGTCAGCAAGTTCCGTCGTGAGTCCTCTCACTCAGAGTCACATGAGGGCCGTGTTGAAAGTTAGGTGAGTGGTTCGGATTCATTTCTTGAAAATGCGCGGAGGTAAACGCGTTGTCCTGTGTTTATCGCCTGTCTCGCGTGACCCTTCTTGTTCCGCGCATTTTCAAGCAATGAAGCCACGAGTCTGAGCCTGAGCGAGTGCTTGTGAGTAATACGTATTTTGGCGAAATTCAGTCCGAGTGGCTCTTTTTGCGAAAAATGTTAGTGAGTCTGGTCGGAGTGAGTCTGATAGAGGAAATGTTGGTGAGTTGAGTCTGACTGCACCCTAAGCGGAAATATAATTCTTGAGTGAGTCTGAGTGAGCCGCACTTGCTTTCCTACCTGCGGTCCTATCTACTCCACTTAAGCATTGCTGCCAGCCTTATGTCGGCTCACCTTTATACCCATGTCTAGTCACACATGCTTTAATGCACTACAGCTCATATGCCAGCACAAAATTTAGTGATCAGATGCTTGAGGTTTGGAGGTTGGTGGCTCAGGGTGCCTTCCCCTCCCTTCCCGCAAATTTGTGCACGGGAAGTTCTTGATAAAGATATGTCATGTCAGTCGGGACATTCATTAAAATGGGCTTACTAGATTACCATGACTGTTAAATCGTATTTGAAAGTACGAGGTGAATAGCGTCCACGTAGAGCAGCAATTGTGTGAGATATTGGTGTTAAAAGCATTAACCACAATGGCCGAAAAAACTCACTCCGACTCACCGACACTAAGATCGAGTAGTGCGTCTGAGTGAGTCTGGCTGAGTAATATTTCGGGCGTCCCAGTCTGATTGAGCTCCGCTGAGAAAACGTTCAGTGAGTCTGAGTCCGAGTGAGTTCGGCTGATGGAAATTTTGGTGAGGCTGAGTCTTAGTGAGCCTGAGTAAGTCAGTCTGAGTGAGCTCCAGCTTTTTCTTTTGTTGCTGGCCTATGCGCGCACACATCTTTCCACTGCTGCACGTGTACACGTAACCGCACACCTGAATTTGCATTCAGCCAACCAGTTGTCAAGCGTTGACTCAAATGTTATGAAACCCTAGTCAAATAAAAACTTTTATTTAAACGAGTCAGTGGTACAAGTTAAAAGTTTTGTGGAATACATGTTATATCGCAGCACAAGTTTAGTTAAAACGGGCCAATAAACTGTAAGATTATCAATGAAACTGAGCAGGATGAGTTCATTGAAAGAACATACTTCTTGTGAACTGCTGGGATCATTGAGATATCTGACGGAACAAATTAACCACGCACTTCTTTCTAAGTCAGGACTGAGCCTCAGACTAGTTGGTTCATGTTTGTAACACCGCTTCAGCACTGCGACGGTGTGTTGCCGAAGCTCGTCCAGTGAGCTTAAGTTATATGAATGAGTGAATTCAAAGAGCAGACAGTTGAGTTTTGGGCAGACAGTTGAGCAGACAGTTGAGTGTGTGCCGTCTTGATGACGCGAACCCAAGGTTCGCGTCATCAAGACGGCACACACCCGCATCATGACAGCCTTTTAAATGGGAAGCATTTATTAGCGAACCGTTTATATCTAATCATCTATCTATCTATCTATCTATCTATCTATCTATCTATCTATCTATCTATCTATCTATCTATCTATCTATCTATTGTGGGAGCCACGCCCATCGCCCTCCTGGTGTCGAAGCAACACGTGCTGGCAACACTACGATGGCGCGCGGTCCACTCGCTCGCCTCAAAAGAAGTAGCCGACTTAGTAAGCCGACTTAGTAGTCGTCTAGGTACGCGCATCAAGGGGGGTCAACTCAGTGCGCGTTTGTGTTTAATGTGCCCGTCGGTTGAGAAGGCTAGGGTGCGAGTGTAGTGGCCTCACGAGTTCGTGTATTATGTTTACATTTACATTCTTTTCTAAATAAATTTTCTTTGTTCAACTTGGAGCTTCACTTTTGTTTTGGAGCGGACGACCCGAACGCCACATCTGGCGCCCAACGGGTAATGGCGTCCGCTACCAGCAAGCACTGAGGCCACACTGAAGAAACTGTTGGAAGTCATAGAGCACTTCGATGTAGCCTCCGCAGTGATCTGCACGGTGAGGGCACCACGCCGAGTCTGTAAAACTACCTTGCAACGAGGCGCGTGGTGATCCGGACCGTCGGCAGAGGACGTGGTCTGGTGCCACCATTTGTGCAGCTCGGTACACCGGCGCAGGAAACGAAGAGCCCGCGTTCGAGATTGTCGACCGAACGAAAGAGAAAGAAGCTGAATGCGGCGACAGTAAGATGAACCATGGGCAGTCCGACTCCTACGGCGACGGTGGGCAGGCTGACGGGGACGACGAGGGCGCCGCGGATGTTTTGTTGGCCCGTTCCAAGGAATGCGGGTGACGCAGGGTGACGACGAACGCACACACTTACCCCTGTCATTTTCGGTGGCGTTCTTTTCCAGGAGCACGCCGGAATGTGTTAGTGGAAGGCCAAGGGACCGGGAGGACCCGGATGAAGATTCTGCGCCGCGGGAACGCAAGAAGGTTCGGCTAAAGCCTCGCTCGGTACCCTTCGAAGAGAAGAAGGAGGCTGCTGCTTAGGCCTTAGATCTTAGGCCTTGTCGTTCATTTTCGGCGAAACGCGGCCCTTTGACACGGCTGACTCGACAGCGTGAGGAAGAGCGCCAACAAATCCACCACAAAAACCATTTCAAGACCGTCGCAAGGATAACCGGGGGAGGCGTTCGAGCGTCGCCTTCTGGTCATGGCGAACGCGGCATTCCGCCGAATGTGGCAGGACCTCCTACAACGCTGGAGCATGAAAACAACTGTCAGGAAAGGACAGCACGCGCTACGCTGATAACTTCGGCTTTATTGGCAAAGTTTACCGAACCTTTGAACGCTTAATGAATAATTTAGGTGTCACCCACATTGAAGTACTGAAGTCACCTTACTGGCCTGGTCGTGTTGTTCAAATCGGCGCCCCGGGGTCTGGTGGACATGCAGTGCACGCGCTACGAACACATTTAGGCCCTCTAGTAGAGGATCGAGGTTTCTTCGGCTGCAGGAACTGGGAGCGGCTATCCTGGGCGCTGTCCTAGCTGGTGCCAGTCGTGTGCGCACGCTTAACTGCTCGCGGGGCAAGCATCTCCACATCACATTCGTCTAGGCTAGGTGAAACCTCAATACTGCTGTCCTCTCCGAGGCTGGAAGCTGAAGCTGCTTTCCGAATATTCAGGTAGCCTTGGGGCTGCAGGGTCAACGTTGTCTCCACCAACGACCTTCACCGCTGGCTGCTTGTCGAGGCGCGTCAGTATAGAGTCTCAATGGCATCTTGCAATTTGTTCATGCAAGTCGCGAGCCTGGCTATCAAAGAAACCAATGTGTTTGGCTCATTCGGTTCCAAACGCGTCACCTGACGAAACATCCACGTCATTATACTTCAAAATATCGGAGACCATGGCACATTCAACGCTGGAATTAAGGATGCGGCCAGCGCGTCCATCCCTCCATGCATTTGCTTCTCCGTAGGAGACGCAAACAAATATGACATATTGTGCTTGCCTGGAATGGATGTCACGGCAACCATGCTGTCTTCTTTACTTCTCGGCTGGACCAACCTGTACACTTCTTCGTTTCCTTTTAACGTAGCTTCCCGAGGTGAATTGAATATTTCGTCTGGAGCTCCGGTTTATCGCTCATGTGTCACCGCGGTTGGCAACGGTCGGTAGAGGCTGAAAGGTCCCCGCAGTAGCATCCCATTATGAACGCCGCACTGGGAAGACGGTAGTGGGTTGACCATGTCCACAAAGTCGGCAGGGGCGGTCGCAACCTCCGCTTTCGTGCCCATGAACACCACAAAACGGTGCATTGCAATGTGCTCGATAATGACCACTGAGCCACACCGACGACAAACACTACAGACCACTGTAGTCGAACGTGACACGAGGACCAGAACTCGAAGGTAGTTGGGGACGGGATGCGTGGTGCTCATTTCCATCCGAACAAAACGTGGGCTTGTGGGGATTCCGCGTCGTGCGCTCATGAAGCCAGCGTTTCCAGACAACGCCTTGCCGTATGAAGACAAAGCATGGTGACGTTAGTTACCTGCGCGTCAACAGGAACGACGGGAATACGCTCGCAACCGATGGTCAGGTAGCCACAGTTGACTATTATACTCATGGAAGCCGTGCTCTTTACGGTGACTAGGAATTTCATGCCTTCCGTATTCTGAACACAGTGTACCGCTGACGGGCCAGCTATTAAGGTCTCTGGATTTGTCCCCACAGGAACATCGACGTTGAAGACTTGGGCCTTCTAAGGAGTCCGCTGAGGCACTTGGTGGTACATGTTAAGCACGCACTTCCTGCTGCGTGGCCTCTTACATTCACTTCAGCGTTGGGATCGTGCGCTGCCGAAGTGCGTCGATTGTGCTTAAGTTTATGAAGTAGTTAACTGAAGGAAGAGACAGTTTTCTTGCGGGTATGTGCCATCATAATAACACACACCAGCTACAGCCTCATTTTAACGCGGTAGCGTTAGAGAGCTCGTGTCGCAGAAATTCCGCTGTCGGCGTCGGCACCGTTGGTTGTGAGCGGAAAATCATCCGTGAGCGAAAAATCGAGAAAGTAGCAAATAAAATAAACGATAAAATCTTCGGTCCCAATGAGGATCGAACCCGGGCCGTTCGCGTGGCAAGCAGGTGTCTTACCACAAAGCCACGATGTTGCTTGCAGCTGCTTCGGACAAAAACACTACATAAATGTCATGTATTGAAAGGAGTGTCGACGCATTTTGTTCGGCAGGTGTCACGACGAAAACGAGCCCATACGGTAGGCGCATTCGCGAGGCCATCAAACTACGTCGAAAAACGCCGGGATAGTGCAACCATCGCCGCTAAATACACACACGAACTTTCAAACAGCTCTAAAAATGGACAACTATGTCCATCTAGAGGAAAACATATCAAGCCAACGCAGCAAACGCTAGATAATGTGCTGCATCTGTGAGGCATTGTGAGAAATATGTCTCGACTTTTCATTGCATCCGAGAGGGCCGGCGCGCGGCGTATATCTTGGAGGCCATGCGACTCTTGCTTTAGATCGAAAGCCTGTAAAATCCGCGCGCGCGCGTGCGTGCGTGTGTGGTGTGCAACAATACACATTAATAAGTGTGCACTTAGTGGTTGAAGTGCGCACTAGGGGCCGGATTTCGCTATCGCGTTCAACTCTTAAAGGCGAAGCTTAAGGGTCCCCCAATTTTTGTTTTACTATCTAAGCAACTGACACAAATATTCACCAGATGCTAGGACTATAGCCATTAAAAACACTGAAATGGAACATCAAGGTTGCCTAAAGTAGTTCCATTGATTGATTCATTCATTCATTAATAAATAATTCATTCATTCATTGCTATGGCTGCGGAGCTTATTGTGATTGAACCTTCACCTTGCTTGGTCAGGAAATCATAGCTGACATTGAAATCGCACCATTCCAGGCAGTTTCAGTACCTTATCTTCGTTTGAACAAAGAATAATTTGCGAATACAATTTCTTTTTTCAAAGTACTATTTATTGCATAAGTTATGAATTAAGGCATTTAGATAGGCAGCAGAACTTTGAATAGTAACGCGATCAAGCACGGCGGCCTTCCAGGAAAACTAAGGAAGCTGTGCCCTTACGTCCTTGGCTCCAACGACATGGTCTGCGAAGTCCATTTCGACATTGTTTGTTATGAAAAACGCAGCTGACTTACAGTGGGTTACAACATCAGCATAGATGTGAGCTTCGCCCACAGCCGTCACTGTCCCAATCTAAAGCCCCTGAAGCTTCGTACAGTAGCGACATACGTGCTTTATAGCGCGCCTCCTCTCTTTCTCGCCCCTCCGCCCTCTTCGAGGCTGACGCCGCGTCGCTATTGGCCACCTGCCGTCACGTGGGACAGTGCGCAGCGTTGGTTAGTTTACAGTCGCTCTCGACTGCCATCTTCGCATCGTGAAGCGTGGACTCGCTGGTGCACAGCGCATGTGTTTTATGGATAAGCACTTGTGATTCCGTGCGCGTGGTGCTGTGAAATTCTGTTCGCACAAGACCAATGTCGTTGTTGTCTGCCATAGGCGGCTGCTGTGGCTTCTGATGTCAGAACAAGTCCAGCAAAGGCAAAAAGCTCCTCATGATAACGTCCGGACAGCGCAACCAGTTGCGACGAAAGACTTGGTTGCACACAGTCAGAAGGTAGAGCGAGGTAAGTTGCCCATCGCCCATACTATAAGTATGCGTCGAGGTTGGCGAAGTTCGATGCCCGCTCTAACGCCATATGGTAGAGCGGGCATTGCGCTGCAGTACGTCGCCATCTCTCACGCACGCTTTAATACTGCTTCTGAGGGGTCTTTGTTTTAGGGGCGAAGCTTCTTAAAGCGGCACCCGTTCGTCCCTCGTAGTGCGTAACCAGTCGTAACGCTAGTACCAGATGTTGACCTCCAAGGTGGTGCCGGTGGGAGATTTCTCCTGTGCGTTATTGAACAATAAAAAATTCGCAGCGTGCGCGTTAACTAAAAGCCGAATTCTTCTGTCTCTCATTCCCCATTAGCAGCCATTGGCATGTTCCAGTAGGAAACGTTAGTAGAAGAAGTGTAAGTGTTAGCTAAAAGCAGACTTCTTCTGTCTCTCATTTCCATTACCAGCCATTGTTTACCTCCAAGGTAGTGCCTGGTGAGATTTCTCCTGTGCGTGATTAAACAATAAAAATTTTGTTCAAAACGCCGTTGATTGATGAAATAAACCAACAAAAGACGCCAGATGTTTCTAAAGCAAAACGAAAAGACGCCAGCTGCTTAACGAAAGACGCCAGATGTTTTCTAAAGCAATGGTTTTCTAAACAATGAAAATTCACAGCGTACACTTAAAATTAAAGTGAGCTGCAAGTCGTCATAACTCTCATCGAACCTTTAGTATAAACGCGCCCGATCTCACGTCGGTGATGATGTACTGGGCAGAATTCACGGAAGATTCACGGTTTACCGATGAACCTCCGCAGCTTCGCCCACTCATCATCATTCACTCCGTGGATATGCTGTGATTTTTTTTCTTTCTTTGTCAACAATACGTAGTTTCGTTTCTGCTTGACGTGATGCGCCGAATGGTTAGAGTTCGCGGTATTGGTTTGTGCACAGCTAGGATCATGCACGTGGACTGACAATCAACAATGTGATTGCGAAACTTCAGAGATTCGGCGCAACTCTTTCGAATAAACAAAGCTTGAGTGCGAAAGCTCGCATTCAGATTTATACTCCCCGTTTGTTTTTGTTGCGTGCTCGTTTAATTAGGAGGAAATAGCTTTCTCTAGCTCCTTTACGTTGAGCGATCAGTCAGTGGACTTGCGATGCGAAGGTAGCTATGCAAAGCGTGCGTTCCCAACCGAGTCGTAGCGCGCGTTTATCGTTTAGAAACATCACGTATACATGCCACCGTAAACGTTTCCCTCGCGAAGCAAACGTTTACGGTAGCATGCTAGTTTTAGATGCGTTGTTTCTTCTGTTCGTGCTCGTTTTTTCGCGCGTTTTATTCATTCAAGATGGAAAGAGCGAAGCATCTCTTGCTCGGGGTATGTCTCGCGGTTGGCCTTGGTAGAGTGTACTAGAACTTTTGAGCGGCGCGACCGAAGCGCTCTTCCCTTGCTTGTCCCTTCCCCAACTAGTGGCGAAAGTAGCGGCGGCGCTGCCATCACCCAATCTTCCCACTTGGTTTGCTCGGCGGCATGGCCAGCATCTCTGTTTTGGTCGCGAAATGACAAAAAACAGCGTTAAACCATTGTTACGCGCCAGGTTGCACAACTCGATATCCACGTGTGCAACAAAGTCGCAAATTATCCCTTTTTAATGCCCTAAAGACGAAGAACGACGACTTCTTTGGGATCGGAACCTCCATCGTCTTGACAAACCGCTTGTCGCCGATTATGTTGTGTGCGAGTTACATTTCGAACCACATTTAATTGTGTCATTGAGAGAGACTACGTGCATGTTATCATTGGTGTTGAAGTCCGAATTCTTAGGGAGAATGCCAACGCTTGCCCTTGATGCCGTTCCGACTAGGTCTCGACGATCTCGGCCAACCTGCCTGCATATTTGACGCTGAAAACTCCGGCTCCGCGGACCCAACCAAAGCGGCGGCATCAGTGTGCCGGCTGAGAATCAAGGGTTTGAATAGAGGGTTGAGAATATCAAGGGTTTGAACAAGTCGCGGGATGAGAAACGAAGAAGCGCACAGCAGCATCCAAAATTGAGTAGGCTATAAATTGCTACAGTGGCGTAAAAAGGATGTCATTTTTCGCGCATATTTTATTGCACTCTTAATTTTTGAAGGTACACCAAGAAAAAAAAGCAATTTTTCCGAGAAGAGGCTGGTAAGCGAGAGAACATGCAAATTCTGACGCGAAATCTCAAAATAAAACTTCGACCTTGAACCTGTTGTATTGTAAACCTGTGATGTTGAATTTACCAGGCACAGGGTTCTCAGAGCCCAATTCGTCGATCTAAGTGAATTTATTATTCCACTTTAGTGTCCCTTCGACCAATTTTGCAACCATATAACATCTTTTTTTTATTTAAAAATTTAAATGCATTTTGGAAAGACAACCTAAACTCTGTCGTTCTGCTTGCTTTGTTTTATGTTATATTTTGTATCCTGGCTCGATAATTTAATGCTTTTTACAATTTTTTTTAATTGCGAATGTATTGTTTTGTAAATATGCGAACCTTGTATTTTTATGTTATCAATTATTATCATTACAGTTAGGGCATTGCTTTGCAGTGGTGTCGCGTTTTTTAACTCTAAAAATATTCCACTACTATGTTTCATTGAAGACATTTTTCTGCAGTATTACGTGTTTGCATTTTTGTGGGTCCTACAACAATAAATCCATTCCCATATTTCAAAAAGAGAGCTTTGGAAATACTCTGCTGCTCTTCAAACAGCGTCAATGAAGTCTGCTTTCTTGTCGTGTGGGAACGCAACCACAAGCAGCGCACCCTTTATTCGATTACAGCTGTGGTGTTTTACATGGAACGGGCCAAGAGTTCTTCGTTTTGTGTGGAGCATATTCCTGTTTTTTTTTGGGAGGGGGGGGGGGCGCTTTTGCGGCGTGTACCAGCTAAAAAATGTAATCTGTAAAACCAAAAAGAAACACGCTCGTTATACTGCATAGTGTGCTACGCTGCTTCGAGCTGCAGTGCGGTCGGCGGCAACATCAATATTAATAGTAATAATCATAATGTCAAATTATATTTATTGGCATTATTATTTATGAAAAGGAGGAGGTATAACAAGGAACAAAAAAAAAATCCGGCAGATCCAACGCACTGCGGTAATCGATGTAATGCGAAGCAGCCAGCAAAGAGCTGCATACATCGCTTTGTTTGTGTTTGAGCCAAATGAAATCGTTCATGCCATGGCATCTAGTCCACCAAATATCGCATGTTTGCCACACACGCATGCATGCACAATCTAGTATACACCATGCCAATTAAACGCATATTCTGGTATATACAATGCATGACCTGTCGTTTATGTTCATCACGCACTCGTGTCATGCCATACGAATCTTAGTATATATCCAGCTAACAAAATGGCCGGAAGCGCACCATGACAGTGGCATGTAAATCATACCGTACATCACATGCATAACATGATTCGCATGTTAAGACCTCTCATTTATGTTCGTCATACAGTCACATCGCGCAATACCAATTTTGGTATATATTGTTACGGATATGATGGGTTTATTTACAATGCGGAGTAGAAGCTGGAGAAAAACACAAGAGATGGTCGCAAACCGCCGGTCAGCAATTCCCCGTGCCAGTTCCTCTTATTCCTCCTTCTTTCAGCGCCGCGTTACATTTCCCTCCGGGCAAGACGAAGCTCACCGAGCGAGTCAGAGTGATCGGTTGTTGTAGGGCTTCAATCGTGCAATATGCACAACCTGCGTGTTGCGCGAACGGCGGTTCTCAGCTGTCACTTTCGCAACGACGTAAGTGACGTCACTCAAGCACTGAGTAATGACAAAGGGACCGGAGTACTTGGAAAGGAGCTTCTGGCAAATCCCTTCTTTCGTACAAGCGCCCATAGCCAGACAAAATCACCTTTGGCGAAGGTGACTGGCAGATGTCTTGCGTCGTAACGGTTTTTAGCAAGCATGGGAGGAGAGAGTTCTAAGTCGCGCAAGTCGACGCGCTTCTTCGGCGCGACACAAAGTCTGCACAACACTGGCATTCTCGTTTGTCGAGAAAGGAAGTGTGGTGTCGAGAAAGGTTTGAGGATGACTAGCATAGAGAAGGAAAAAAGGCGTATATCCTGTGACCTCGTGTTTTGCGGTATTGAAGGCGTATGTAACGAAAGGTAATACAGCATCTCAGTTCTTATGGTCCGCTGAGACATACATTGAAAGCATATTGATGATGGTACGATTGGTGCGCTCTGTTAGGCCGTTGGTCTGTGGATGACAAGGTGAGGAATGCCGATATTGACACCCACAGAGCCGTAGCAACTCTTCAGCAACATCAGCGGTGAACTGCCGGCCGCGATCACTGATCACCACACGAGGGGCTCCGTGACGGAGGATAATCGAGTGCAGCAGAAACCACGAGACATGTGATGAGATGGCTGAAGCAACTGTCATCGCTTCAGTATACCGCATTAGGTAACCTACGCACACGATAATCCAGCGGCGGCCGGTGGTAGACTTGGGGAAGAGGCCGAGTAAGCCTATGCCGACTTTCTCAAAAGGTGAAGTCGGTGGTTTAACAGGTTGCAGTGTACCTGCCGGATGAGTAGTAAGTTGTTTGTGGCGCTGGCAGACATCACAACTCGCGACGTAGTGCTTGGTCGTCTTCCACAGTCGAGGCCAGTAGAAACGTTGTCGGATACGGTGAAGCGTCCGGGCAAATCCAAGGTGCCCAGACGTAATGTCGTAATGTATTGCGCGGAAAACCGCAAGGCGCAGACATTCGGGGACGACGAGTAGCAGTGGGGCGCCATCGCTGGAGTAATTCTTGCGATATAGAAGGCCATCACGAACAATAAATAGCGTTGCGCGTTCAGAGCTGCGGGTCGCATCGATAATTTGTCTGACTGAAGGGTCGCGCTGTTGCTCGTGACCGAAGGCGTCCAAACTAGGGAGGTTGGAGGAAACCGCGACGAGATAAGCAGTCGGTGTCTGCGTGGCAGCGATCACTCTCGTAAGACACAGAAAAGTTGTATTCTTGAAGCCGCAATGCCCAACGAGCTAACCGACCAGCTGGGTCGCGTAGTCCGACAAGCCAACACAGTGAATGGTGATATGTGACGATCTTGAAATGTCGGCCGTACAAATAAGGTCTGAATTTTTGGACGGCGAAAACAACCGCGAGGCATTCAAGTTGCGTTACTGTAATTGCTCTCAGCCTTCGTCAACGTACGACTTGCGTACGCAACGACGTGTTGACGTCCGTCATGAAACTGAACGAGCACAGCGCCAACGCCGACACCACTAGCATCTGTGTGCAGTTCCGTGAGTGCCTCCGGGTCGAAATGACGTAACAGTGGCCCGGAAGTGAGCAAAAACTTCAGCTGCTCGAATGCAGTCTCACAATGAACGGTCCACTGGTATGGGGTATCCTTCCGGAGCAAGTTTGCCAGGGGATGAGCAAGCTGGGCGAAGTCCTTAATAAACCTGCGAAAATAAGAACACATGCCCAGGAAGCTACGAAGAACCTTCACCGTCGTCGGCTGCTTAAAGTTGCGGACTGCAGTAATCTTGTGGGAGAAAGGGCCAAGGAAACAAACAGGGTAGCTGATGTTCTTGATGACATCAAGCGAGAGAAATGCAGTTGCGCTGGCTACGTAATGCGTAAAACGGAGAAGAGGTGGACAGTAAGAGCAACACAATGGTTACCAAAAGATGGGAAACGCAGTCGAGGAAGGCAGAGGTTTAAATGGTGTGACAAAATTGCGATGCATATTAGGAGTAAAATGTAATCAATCAGCTCGCACAGGAGAGGGTATACTGGAGATCCTTGGAAGAGGTTTTCATGTTGCAGTGGACATACATTGGCGGAAAGTGATTATGACGATGATGACAATTGAAAAAAATCATTCAGTGCCGGGGCTCCAGTGTACCTGCATCGCAATTTAGGAATCCTTGTTTATGGACCCCGCGGGGCAGCCATCATTTAATTGTAGGTGGCATCGACCCAGACTCACTTTCTGTAAAAGGTCTCTTTCACCCTCGACCTTGTGCTTACCTCTCCATCCAGAATACTATCTCCACCCCGAAGACTAATGCCAAAGATCACAATTTAACCACTGCGGTAGCTGAGGTAGTAACGTACACCTGGGCAGAGGATATGCTGAACCCAGCGCAAAGATGGCATCTAAAAGCACATAACGCTTGTACTCATTCAAAACGGCGTCTATTGAGGAGGTGTGCCATCCCCATTAATAGGGTAACCTACTGCTCTGGTCATGTATATCCCACACAGCGCTTTAGCAACAAAAGAGGCAGAGTGCGTGGCTCGAGCCGCATACACAGGAAGGCATTCTGCTTCCCGCTACCATGTCTCTCTCTCTAATTCGGGAGGGTTGTCACTGAAACTAATGAAGCGCTTCCTGTCGGCGCTCGTTCATGTAACGATGCCGCACTTCACTTTACTAGTCCCACACGGTGACGCCACCCGCCGAATGTCAAGGTCACTGCGAAAGAGAAAATGTGTGAGAGATATAGAGTGCGTTTGTGAAGCATAATTCGTGACCGTTTGTTCAGCAGTCGGTTGGCCGCCTGGCACATATTGTTTTGGACCGAGAGGTGGCGCTTTCGTCTCCGAGGTCATCTCCGAGGTGCTGAAAGCCGTAGAAAACCCTATTGAAAATCGTGGGTTGGTGGATGCTGGAAATCTTGGTGGACATGGTGGAAACAATAGTGGACAAGGTGGAAAGAATAGTGGATGTGGTGGAAGCTGTGGTGGTCATAATGGCTGATGATGGCGAGAGTGGAAAAAAATGGTGGCAGATGGTGGTGGCGGTGGCGAGCTTCTTTTGGTGTTAAGTGGAAAATGCTGGCTGATGGTGGCGAGCAAAACGTGTTTTGGTGAATGACTTGGTGAACAAGCTGGATGACGGCGGCAGGATGGAAGCATGATGGATGATGGTGGCATGATGGAAGTGAACGTGACATTATGTGAAGTCGCTGTCAGTTCTAATGTTCTCCTCTTGAATGTGCACAAATATATGCAGTTCAAAGAAGCCAACACCGATCATTAAGCTTTCCAGCACTATTTTTTTTATTCATGCGGCGCCAATAACCGCCACAAGTTTTCTGGAGCACAGCAGCCGTGAATGTTTACATTTTACGCACGTACTCATCAGGCAGGGCTGGGCAGAGATACTCAGAAGAGTAATCCGGAATACAGATACCGAAATACATGAACTGGAAGCCTAAAATACAGATACCCAGATACATTTGCCTTTAACGTAACGGGATATTTCGGACATACTTTTGCAATAAGACGAAAAAAGTATTCCGGAATACAGTTACAGCGATACAGATACTGTAATACTTTTTAATTTCAAGGATGCTCATGCTACGCAAAGACACTTTTTAGTGCAGCATAATGTTGTAATTAAAGTTACTGCGCATCGAAACGTTCAGTTCACCTATTTATTTATTACAGTACCCACAACGCCATTAAGACATTGCAGGTGAGGTGGTGGCAAAGTACATAATTAGTATTTATGACATAATTACAAGTATCAATTGCAATGAAAATACACTATTCCACAGCAACAGTAACAAGGATTGGACACCGAAGTCGACATACTTAGCGAACAAACTAATGTATGCTAGAAATAGCACACTTTAAGCAAATCACTCAAATCACTAATGAACACCAGTGAATTGAGAAAAAGCACACATTTATTTTGAAGATGTGCTTTGCTGAGAAGGTTGCTGTGTAGGCTTCTGAAATGGGCTGTCTTCTAACAGCGTCGGTTCAGCCTCAGCACAAGACTCACGAAAGAAAAAAATGTCTGTCTACCGCTGAAGGCGAGCACAAATTCGTGTTATAGTGAATAAATATCGCCTTCATAGCCGGATTGCCCTGCAGCGTGGCGATATCTCTTCTCGGGTGATCTAGATGCCGAAACACATCCGCCCTCACTTCGGTTGTTCTGACCGTTGAGAATCCGAAATCTGTCCCCATCTTCGGGATCCTCAGCCGTCTGACCCTGTCGGTATCAATGAAGCTGTCACCACCACCGACGCTACCAGCACCCATTTCAGAAAGCCGCAACAGGCAAAGTCGGCAAGCATTAAACCATGATCATAAACCAGGCAAGCATTAAACCATGATCATTGGCGTTAGCCGTCGGTACGGATTCGTGCCACTAGGCGTCAACGTGAGTGCGTCCACATCAGGCGGTGCTACATTTGCCGAACAACGATAGACATTATACAAGCTCTGATATACCAATGCACTAAAGCAATCGACTACTTCTGTGACGACACGTTTCACTTTCTTGGTATACCCATTTCTATGACAGGGCCCAACCATCTTTTTGTTCAATTTTTTTTCTAAATTAAAGGGACCACTTTTCCTATGCCCAACTCTAATATAATCCCCCACCCTCCCTCTTCCGCACCACGCTGCCGCCGATCCGTTGAACACTGCGGCGTTCACGCGCCCACTCCGCAGATGGAAACACCGGTAGCGGCGACTGCTGATCGACCCACAGGTCTGCTTGGGCAGCGCGATGGTGCGCTGCCGAAGCTCTTCGAGTACGCTTAAATTAACTGAATTATTTATTCGAAAGGTCAGACAGTTCCCTTGCGGATACGCCATGTAAATGGCACAGACCGCGTGCCGAGCAGCCTTTTGTAATATTATTTTCGCGCAACGAAACCAAAACTTCAGAAAATGCAACAAGAAGGTTGCCTGAAGTATTTCCATTCATTCATTCATTCATTCATTCATTCATTCATTCAGACGGTGATTGCTCTATGGAACGTTTGATTGAACATTCAATTTACTTGGTTAGTAGTTCGGAGCAGACATTGAAATAGCACCATTCCATGCAATTTCATTGAATTCTGGCCGTTTAGTTAAAGGATAAAACTTAAATTCTATTTCTTTTTCCGAAGCCTTTATTGTACAGGTTGTGAATAAATATATTCAAAGGGCAGCAACAATTTTTCAGTGTAATCTGCTCATGCATGGCGGTCTCTCAGGAAGACTTCAGCTAGCTGTGCCTTTAAGTATCTGGCTCCAACAACAGTCCTTCCTCTCTCGACACTGTTTCTAAACACATTGAGCAAAGCACTCATTCCCTTCCAAACTGAGAATGATATTTGTTGCTCCGCTGTTTTTTGTGCTATGCAGAGTACCAGTTAGGCGGTTATATACGCCGGTGGAATTCTTTTTTTTATTAAAGAGCTTTCTCTCTTCTTTCTCTGCTATACTGTAGACGTCTAGGTGAGAGATTTTTACATGTACAACTTACAGGGTATGATTGAATCACATGCCTATATTACCTTCCAGAGCGATGAATTTTCATGAGTGGACTCCCAGAGTAATGCTTGTCAGGATTGTATTACTGGGAAGCAATCGATGCTTTGGGTGTTGTGCATTTGCTTAAACATTGCGTCGTACTTCAATATTCAGATTATGCAATGGATTGCGAGAATTATACTGTCAAACAACAAAACAAAAGAAGTATTGGTGGCTATCACTGTGTGCAAGGAAGAATTGTCGCAAAAACAGTAAGCATCGTAACCTTGAGTATGACTGGGCTCAGACAAGCGTAACCATGAAGAACATAGACTAGCCATCCCGGCAGTATCTCGAGTCAATTTCTTATCTATAGTACGCAAGAAATGCTAAAGAGGAATGATGGCAGCCATCCACCGGCTTACTCCAAGTGCCTCCGTCATGTACGCAAACGGAGACAAGCTCGCCTTGTCCGTTTTAGTACAGAAGCGGAAGCCGAAACGACATGCACTTTAAGACCCAGTTTATTTTGGTGCCAAGAATCTTATGCGGTTTGGCTTCCGGCGTCTGCTGTCGTCGTAGCCCGTCACGGTGTCTTCTGTAGTGGCCCGTCAGGGTAAAGCCAGTGGCAAATAAAAGCACGCGTTCGCTCAGAGAAAGCTCGCGAGAATGCGCGCTCGCTCGCGAGAGACAACGCCACTTGCGCTTCTCCGAGTGGCAATTAAGACGGCGGGCGCGTTGGGTCAGGAAACACTTCTTTTCTACGATGGACGCTGACTACGATGGGCGCTGAACGCTGCCTGCGAAGCGCACTGTTACATTGAGAGGACGCGGTCCTCTCAGTGCTATAGACGTGTACCAATGGGAAACACCGGTGCGCACCTCCCAAGGTTTCACGTTAGTGGAGCAGTTCTTGGTCGCTTCGCTCTATTTTTGTTGTTTCGTGAACACGAGAGAACATATGTACAGCCGAAAGGGTTTTGTCGCAATAGCACTTATGTGGACACCGTCGGCTGGTTTTTTTCGTCATCCGTCGCCATCACCGTCATGTCTCGTATCTGTATATGTATGTATAAATATATAAAAGCCACAAAGAAATATTTTTCCGAAGCGCGCAATCGAACAGCCGACCTCTTGTTTAGCAGCGCCAGGTGTTAGACGGCTGTGCTACGAGGCGTGCCTTTTCATCATCCTAACATTGAGCTATTTATATACACCATTTTACCATTTTATTCAGCATGCTTTCTTGGTCACCAGCGAAATGGCGCGAGGGGCGAGCTTTAAAGGTCGTCGGCCCGCTCGTTTTGATGCGGGCGCGCCTCCTACATGCAAGGTGCATTTTGCCCTACAGGGAGGGATCGCCAGGGCGCGCGCTCATCTCGTGAGGGAGGTGTGTGTATGTCTTGTAATTTCACTGCAATGTTCGCGCTGAAGTTACAGCGCGTACGACGGTTACTTCCTTCGCTGCAGCGGCCGCGTTTGAGAAAGGAGCGCGCGGTCCAAACAGAAAAAATTACACCATCTCCCGCTAAAGGGGACCATGAGGCGATGCGAAGCCGGAGCACTTGCACGATCGCGTTCCGTTGGCGTTCGTTGGGCATGCTACCGACCTCGCGTCGTGGAACGCGAAGAGGGACGCTACGCGCGTCGTATCTTCCATCTAGCCTGGTCGTTAATTCTCACAGGGCGAGCGGGGAACGCGGCCTACAGGCGGGCGAGAGGGGGGCAGCGTAGGAGAGGAGAGAGAAGGGGAGGGGACGCGCATGCGCTCGAGCTCATCGCGGCGTTGAGCAGGAGAGAATTTCGGCATGTCTAGCCCGCGTTTCAGAGGAAGAGTGGAAAGAGGGAGGGGAGAGGGGGAAAGTGGAGAGGAGAAGGGGAGGGGGAGAGGGAAAGTGGAGAGGAGGTGTGGAGAGGGGAGGGGAGAGGAGGTGTGTGGAGAGGGTATGCGCATGCGCAGTAAGGGTGGTCAGAACGCACACCACCACCACCACCACCACCACCACCACCACCACCACCACCACCACCACCGGATTGAGCTCCGCCTTAAGATACTTCGCATCTAAAAAATGCCTCCACATCCCCGAAGGGAATCGTGAGGAAATGCGAGTGCTTTTCTTGCGCCCAGAGAGGGTACCGTTGCCGTCAGACATTCGCCTTCACCGACTTCTGCCATCGCCTTGAGAGGCGCCCAGCCAGCGAACGATTGAGAGTGAGGCGCGAGCGCACGGGAGAGTGGGGCGCCAGCGTTCTCGGCTCGGTGTTGGCGTTTCAGAGCGGCGTCTCGAGTACACATTTGCGGATGTTTTTGAAAGGCGCCCAGCCAGCGAACGGGCGAGAGTGAGGCGCGAGCGGAAGGGAGAGTGGGGCGCAGGGAGGAGAGAGAGCGAACGGCGAGAGAAGGAGCGGCGAAGCACTGCACCTACCTTCTCCTGCACTCTCTCCCACCACACGCTCCGGTTGGTAGGGGCGAGGATAAGCGCGCGCGCCCGCAGCTGTTGCTATGGGAGAGGACGCCGCGGACAACGCCGGACGCCTGACATAGCCCGACTGAGAAATGCATTTGCACTTAAAAAAACTGGGGAAGGGCGAAGCATGTAGGGAAGGGTGATTCATCACTAGTAACATGAAACCTGTGGAGGCGCAAAGAATGCAGTGTGCGCCGGTGTTTCCCAAAGCAAAATCACTGCTAACGGGCAATGATAGACAGAAGAAAAACTACACACCGAGACACGCAGTCCGCTTTTAGTAAACGTGCACGCTGCGAATCTTTATTGTGCAACTACGCGCAAGAGAAATCTGCCACCGGCACTCTATTGCTGGTCAAGATCCAGTGCTTATTAATACGTGGTGGTCGGTAAACGGTGGCGCAGCGCGAGCAGTCGGTTTTTCCGGAGCGAAGCTCTTTAGGCCCACACCCCGACGTCGCCGTTGAAGCCCCTTCTCTTAAACATCGCTTTGGGTTGCAGTGACCCGTGCTTTAAGAGGAAATGTTTAGGCATTGAGTGGTTTGGTTCTAGCGCACCAGAAATTTGAGCTTAAAGGAGCACTGACACAAAAATTTTGCACCTTGTTTTTTTGTTGCAATAGATAGCTTATGATCCACTTATCACGGCTGCAAACCTCGTTTGCGCGAGTGCGCGACGGTTATTTATTTAGAGACGTTTTTATAGCGCCCAGTCGCAGTTTCGGTTTCAAAACACCGAGCTGGGCAGCACTACTTCCGGAGGACGGGTAGCCACAGCTGGCCACGTGAACACGCAAAATTGTGACGTAGGCGACGCGCGAGCGTGAGTGCGGTGGGCGCCGAACCAGGTGAAGTGGCGCCAGCTATGGAGGATTAAAAACAACTAAAAAAAGCGTAATCTATGTCCTCCGAGCATTCGGAAGCGCCCATCTCGACTCGCTAAGCTTACAGCATCGATTATTTGACTATGGCTCTCAAAAACGGCGCCGAATCGGGACGAATACATTGCTGTCGAAGCTTAAAGGGCCCCTCACCAGGTTCGACAATTTTGAGCTTAGGAGCGGAATGCATACACTGGGCGGTCACGATCACGTCTGCCAAAATTTGCAACGCTACGCGCAGCGGAAATGGGTCAAATTTTAAGGTGAGCGCTGCTTGCCCTTCCTCTCGCAGGCGCGCGCTTTAGAGAATGAGGGGATGACGTACATGAGAAAATAGCCCTACGTAGATGGTAGTGCTATGACGTCGCTCCTCTACGTAGACGACTGTGCTCTGACGTCGCCAACAGTAGCACATGACACTGCGATAATTATTTGACACCGCATGCGTAGTTTCTGTAATTTGTTCTTGAATAGAATAATAAAACTTGAGAGAAATAATGAGACACACAAATGGAATGTGTGCGTCTTTTTCATTTTTTTTCGTGAATTGCAGCGAGATGCGGGGCTAATGCGCCTCCCTTTCCCATGCGTTTGTGTCCCCGCGGTTAGCGCGTCGACCAGAAGCCAGCCCTGGAAACGAAAGTAATGTTCTGGCGCGTTCGAGCACTCAATATGCTCATTTATTTTACCGCGTCCAAGTAAACGTTAATACGGCACTGGCTCATGATACCGCCACTCTCGCGCCCGTACAAATGTCGCAACTTTCATGCCCGTACCGCAGAAACAGGCAGTCCACCCAAGGAACGCCGACACAACGCCCAGGGCCGCAACATTAAAACAAAAGGTAGCGGCCGTGCAACGCCGCTCGCGTGCTCGGGATGGCTCGGGCACGTCATGCGCACGTGACCATGCATGCTCATAACGTGTTCATGCGTATGTGTCAGGTGAAGAGGGCAGGGAAGGGAATTGGCTTGCGAAGGCTACACGGGGCGAGTGGCAAGGGTTTGAAACTCGCCTCCTCGCATCATGGTTTCACGCCGCTACAAATTATTGTTTTGCTGAGCTCGTAATGAACCGATTTGAAAAATTCTTGCGGCATACTGCTCTTCATTCGGCACACAACAACTTCCAGCGTCTAACTAAAATTTGCTATGTGGCCTGGTGAGGGGCCCTTTAAGGACATGAATCTAAAGCAAATGGAAGCATCGATTCAGAACTTACACGTTACAGAGCGCACGGGGGCACTTGATAGATTCGAAGTGGACGACAACCGCTTTTGGCAGTGCTGCCATGTTTTTTGGAGGCGCGAATGCCTCGTCGGCGAAGCTTGCCGTGCAAGCTGGAGAGCTCTCGCGCGTGCGGCGACGGCCGACGTTCTGCGGCACCGTGCCGTTGCGGCAGGCTTGCCGCTAGCGTGAGCGGGCCATAACATCTGCCAACGGGCACGACGAGCGAACAGCGGAAGAGAACACAACTAGAACACACCAAGCCGCAGGCACGGAGGAAGAAATGGCAGGTAACACGGCACAAGCGCAAGGGCACAACCAGCCACCAGCCAACACAAACTCGTGACGTAGGTTTGTTTACACACCCCCCGCGTTGATGTCGGCGTCGCGAAGCGCTCGCATCTCGCTCAGTCGCGCGGCATGCACTTTAAAATTGATTTTAAATATGTTCTAGGCTATATTGGCCCTTGATATTTCGTAGACGTTGTGTACGGCTCCGCATACATCTATTTAACTCATTATCTCGCCTTCGAAATTTTGTGTCAGTGCTCCTTTAAAAGAAATAGGCTTTGTGCACAACTGGTTATAATGGTCGTCTTCCCATTCACCACCTTTATCATGGATTATGAAATGACAGCCATCATTCTAGTGCACTGCGGGCGCTTTGTCGAAGGTAGTATCAGACGCTCTCCCCACCCGGTGCCGGCGCAAAGAGACAATGAGCGCGAGCAGCGTTCGGCGCGCGTTGCGCAATAAAGGCGCGTGGCGAAAATAAACAGTTCAATACGTACATAGTCGTTTGCGTCCCATTACTAAGAAGCTTCGCTCATCGCTTGTGTTCGTACACGGAACAAGTGCCGATTTCTCATCAAGAAACGCGCTAGCAGACGCTGCCTGCGTAGGCATTGTCTCTCGCGGGCAAGGACGCGTTCTCGTTCTTTGCGAGCTGGTAGTTCAGCGTTCATCGTAGAAAGAGCGTTTCCAAAGTCGAGGCGCGGCACTTGCCCTCTCTCGCCACACGTCGAGCGCTGAGGTGGTGGCGCCCTCTCTTGCGCTCAAGCAAATGGAGCCGGCGACGGTGCACTCGCCACAGCGGACGACGATGCGTGATGCACGCCGACACGCCGAGACCCTAAGGTGCTTCACCCCTAAAATGGGATCTGCTATGTATAATACTGCTTAAGCTACCAGGATACACTTAATTCACATGAAACACTGATTATTCTCTCTAATGTAGACTGATGTGGGATACATACGTCACACAATCTTGAGAATAAGTAACGAAAAATCAAAAAAAAATCACAGCATATCCACGTGGTGAATGATGATGAGTGCGGCGAAGCTCCGGAGAAAATCACCGGTAAACCGTGAATCTTCCATGTAACGCCCCATCAATCATTATATAAAGAGTGAGAAACACTGTGTGTATATTACACACATCAAACTTTTATTTTTCTTAGACAGATGATGCTTGGCTTGCGTTGTCCCTTCATTATCACGGCTTTATGGTCCGTGAAATAAAGGGATAGCGGTTCCTGTACGGGTTGCAATTGGAAATTTGAAAATACCAGATCTATGCACGTCCCTCGGATGGTCGTTGGTTGCATATGATCAAAGGACGTGCACATGAGAGCATATTTGGCTGCCATATGTTGTATTAACCACTCATTGTTCTTTTCGGTAATATCGACATTCAGGTCACCAACTGACACAAAGGGTCTATTTTTGTACTTGTCATAATTACACAATGCCGTGTGAATGAATGTCTTGATATTCGTACTCGATAAATTGGGTGCAAGGTACATGGTCATGATGATGCATCCATGAAAATCGATGGCAGCATATTCACCGTTGTGGCTCTGTGTTATTGGTAGTAGTTTCAGATCTTGTGCATTTTCTGTTTGCTTGACGTATACGGCCACACCACCTGCAGGACGCTCTGCATCGCCGATGCATACGAGTGGAACGTATCCTTTGATATACGGTTTTTTGGTGTTCCACGTCTAGGTAGGACAGACAACGTCCACCACAGTAAATATGGGGTCCCGTTCCACATCGTCTACGTGGGCATGCAAAGTTCCAACGAAAGCACTTTGCTTTCAGCCATTTTATTTACATTCCTCCCGGCTTCTTCTACCTCTTCTTCTAGCCTCTTCTTTTCCGGCTTCTCCAACCAATTCCTTTGGTTCCTTTGGAACTAT
The DNA here is from genome assembly GCF_013339695.2 of Rhipicephalus sanguineus. Lineage (NCBI taxonomy): Eukaryota > Metazoa > Arthropoda > Arachnida > Ixodida > Ixodidae > Rhipicephalus > Rhipicephalus sanguineus. The sequence continues at coordinate 107,058,489 of NC_051183.1, forward strand.
ACTAAAACTAGCACCATCTAGCGATATTATATGCAATTACATATATATATGGAGCGAGCGCCACCAACGCTATCTAGTGAGCACTTCACGAACTAGACGTGGCTACTACAAACAAAGAAACGTAGGATGGACCGAACCACGGCATAGGAGCTTCGCCCCTAAAAGCTAAATGCAAATGCGGCTTCACTCAATCGGTGTATTCTTAAAGGAGCCCTGTAATGTTTTTTCTACGACTCCCTTATTTAGCGCTGGAATGCGTGTAGTAACGAATACCGAGGCAAATGCAAAAAGGTTTACGAAAATAGGTGCACAAAAAGTGATGTTATTAGTCTTCAAAGTTCAAAACTTGAGCAGACGACAAGAAACGTTGACTTTCGCTTTTCACTCTCCCGCTGACGTTAAAGCCCGTTTCCGACCTTCGCGCGCATCTTATAGAGACATACCAGAAGTCTCGCCTCATGATGGCCTTCACACGGTGCTTTGCCACCGCCCTTTTTGACGGCGTCGCAACGACGCACCACGTCGTTCACTACGACGGACCACGTGGGTCGCCTAGCAGACGGTCCAATGGTTTCTCGTGTAGTGCACACAGTGAGTTTGAATGATCTAACAAACCTTAAGCGCGAGCTCTTGCGACGTAGCAATTCCCTGCATGTAGTGCCGTATCCGGACATACCATTGCAAATTGAAAGTGCGTCGCTGAGCCCCGCGCAACGCGAGAATGGCTCCGAGGGCCAGACGAAACGCTACCGCCCGATGACGCGGAAGGCGTCGGTTGGTAAGCGCTTAGAAAATTTCTTTTTTCGTTGACAGCATTGTACCGAACTGAGCATTGTGCGTTTTGCAGGTGCTGGTGTGACCAATGTCGCCCGATGTCGCAAAGGCAAATACGTGGAAGAGCATCGTTTGATAGGTGGTTTGATTACCATTCCCACAAGTCCCACAGCGCACCTGCCGTCATATCCGTTGTTTTGAAAATACATCAGTTAGATACAAAAATGAGTTGTTTCTGAGAAAGCACAAAAAATCACAGCATATCCACGGAGTGAATGATGATGAGTGGGCGAAGCTGCGGAGGTTCATCGGTAAACCGTGAATCTTCCGTGAATTCTGCCCAGTACATCATCACCGACGTGAGATCGGGCGCGTTTATGATGAGAGTTATGACGACTTGCAGCTCACTTTAATTTTACATCTACGCTGTGAATTTTCATTCTTTAGAAAACCATTGCTTTAGAAAACATCTGGCGTCTTTCGTTAAGCAGCTGGTGTCTTTTCGTTTTGCTTTAGAAACATCTGGCGTCTTTTCGTTTTGCTTTTAGAAAAAATCTGGCGTCTTTCGTTGGTTTATTTCATCAATGAACGGCGTTTTGAACAAAATTTTTATTGTTTAATCACGCACAGGAGAAATCTCACCCGGCACTACCTTTGAGGTAAACAATGGCTGCTAATGGGAATGAGAGACAGATGAAGTCGGCTTTTAGACACTTCTACTTCTACTAACGTTTCCTACTGGAACATGCCAATGGCTGCTAATGGGGAATGAGAGACAGAAGAATTCGGCATTTAGTTAACGCGCACGCTGTGAATTTTTTATTGTTCAACAACGCACAGGAGAAATCTCCCACCGGCACCACCTTGGAGGTCAAGATCTGGTACTAGCGTTACGACTGGTTACGCACTACGAGGGACGAACGGGTGCCGCTTTAAGGAGCTTCGCCCCTAAAAGTGGTTTTATTAGATGTGAAGCGTCTTATAGCGGAGGTCAATCCGGTGGCGGTGGTGGTGGTGGTGGTGGTGGTGTGCGGCGTGACCACCCTTACTGCGCATGCGCAAGCCCTCTCCACTTCCCCTCTCCACTCCCCTATCCTCCCCTCCGCTTTCCCCTCCCCCTCTCCATTCCACTCCCCCTTTCCCACTCCTCCCCTCTCCTTTCCCCTCTTCACTTCCCCTCTCCCCTTCCCTTTCCCTTCACCACTCCACATCTGAAACGCGGGCTCTACATGCCGAAACACTGCTTCGCATCGCCCATGGTCCCCTTTAGCGGGAGATGGTGTGATTTTTTTCTTTTTAGGGCTCCCCTATTGGAAAACCCAGTGTCACTGTCCCAATGCCATACATGATTATTGGACCAGTGTGGCGCTGGGTACTGGGACGCTGGTGTGCAGCGCGGCACGCTGGACGCTGGCGCGCTGCACACTGGGACACCCGTTACGGGCCGAAATTGGGCTTTTGAATTGTTTTTAAAAGCTCTGGTCGTGCCCAGATTGTAATTAGGGCTGAAACACGAGCGCTGCGACGAAAAAAAAACCACCTCAAAAAGAAAAAAGACGAGCGAGCGGGAGTCGAACCCACCACCTCGACCACCGTGCATCCTGAGTCGGACACGTTACCACTACGCCACAGCTGAAAGACGTCAGTCAAGTTCTTATTTCTTCATACTGTAACTACTTCCGGTAGCCAGTATTTTCATTTCCTCGTACAGAAACGAAGATTTCAGTCTCTTCGTGCTCGCGAGAACCTAACAGAAGATAGTTCATTTGTTTGTTATGTCCTGCCTAGCATCAGAACGTCTATCTGGCACGTTTTGCCGCAAAAAATGCTAGCGTAACCGCAGATGTGTTGCGGCGATCGCACTGACTCGCTAAGCAGTTAGCCATATACCTATGTGGAAAACAATGTTTATCTGAACTGCACACTGAACAGTTTAGTCTTCGTCACGCGTTTGAACATATTTTCCGTCCTCTTTGTTTACTTTCCGCGTAATATACAGCCGCAGTAGTTCACCCTTGCCGAACCAACCGTTAGGCTTAGAGCTGTACTCCGTGCGCCGCTATCGCTGTCAAGAACGTGCATAGTCAATTACGAAGAATCTAATAACCGTTCAAGTGTAGTTTCGATCATGCCTGACTGAAGCCAGGCCATATTTGCACCTTCGATTGCACAAATCAGAAGCTAAAAACGCCGCGATTGAACGTTACATTGGTTCACTGTTGCCGGTGACGTGCGGCGATGGTGCGGCTTTCAGCTGTTCGAGCCAACATGGAAAGACTGACTGGTAAGGTAAGTTGATGTTATTATCAGACTAAAACTAATGCCATATTGTGTTGCGAATGATAAGTTCTTTCTATGCAGGTATATTAACTACATTCACGACACTCGATCACCCACTTCAGCGAAAGCGCGCGCGCTCGACAGATTGCTTTAGCGCACGACCGCCTAGGAGGTCGTGCTTTAGCGCATACGTACGTCCATCGCTTAACTAAAGCTAAAGCTAGATATGCGTAGGTCACAGAATAGAATAATATTTTGAAAATATTCGATAAGCTTTTCTGTCGACTTCTCGCGACTGAATACCAACAGCGCCTCAATACCAACAGCGCGCCCAGTTTTTTTTTCAATGTGCTGCCAGTGTTCCCAGTGCGCGGGCAGACACTGTACAGCGTGCCCAGTGCCTCCCAGTGCGCTGTAAGACACTGGGCCACTGGACACAGTATTCCCAGCGTCTTTCAGCGCATTGGGCGGCTCTGGCTACGCTGTACAGTCTGTCCCAGTGCCTCCCAGCGCGCTGTAGTACACTGGGACACACTGTCCAGCGTTTCCAGTGCCACCCAGTGCGCTGAAAGGCACTGGGAGACACTGGAAACGCTGTTTTTTTCGATAGGTTCAGTAATGTGACCAAGCTACCACCATATGAAAATTACATGGTACTTGTCGCGTCTAGCCAACCAGAACATACGGCCTTTCTCGTCACTGCCTCACAACGAAAACCCACTTGCCATAACAAAAAAACCCGATGTGTTCACGGTAGCCTGAAATTAAGGTAGTTTATCTGGTGAAATATAATTATAACGGCTTCGTTTTCGGCGTTGCCACTTGCGCAACAATGTAAGCGCCGTCCACAGTACCAGCACAAGCGTTGAAAACAACATGTCCAATTTGTGTCGCAGCGCCCCTTTAAAAGAAGCTATGTTCAATATGGCAACGCTTAGAAATCCTGAAAACAGGATGCTTCTTTTGGTAGGCAAAAAAAAATGGCTTCTCCATAGTTTTGCGAGGCCAGGGCTACCCTGGAACACATGTTATGGGAGTGTGACAGAGGTGGGGTACCAGACGGAGACGCAGCCTCGAACCGAACGCGCTGGGAGACTGCACTGCTCAGCTTCGCCCTCGAGGACCAACTCTGGGCCGTCCAGCGGGCCGAGGCAGCCGCCAGAGCTCAAGGGCTCGTGGCCGACGCCTAGGTGGGGATATTAGCCCAAATGCCCGAAGAACTCGCCGGACTTTTTTTTTTTTTTTAAATAAAGTTGCTCTCTCTCTCTCTCTCTCCATATCGATAGGTGAACTGTGCGCCAGCTCCTTGTGCATTCTTCTTTCTCGTTTTCACACACTGCTATGCGTAGAAGTCTGCAACTTTTCAGCATATTTTCTAAATCTATGCATACCTAATAAAATGATATATTACCGGACAATGTTGCCAACAGACCCCAGTGTGGCGCTGATAAGTAATACGCGAAACATTGATCCCCCGCCCTGGTATACCCTTCTCCGATAAACGAAAACCATGCGAAAACGCTCATTCGCTTAGATTTACACATACATAAAGGCATGCCGTCGAATTTATTGCGACATCTTCCATCATTTGGATACCTCATAACCACATCATTGTATTCACACGGAACACACCGTATTTTCTTACGAAGTGCTGAACAACTACTAACCCATCACTTTTTTCACATTGTATGTCTTCATTGGTGATTTTCTCCGCGGCTGTTTTCAGCCACTTAAGAAAAGGTTCTGGTTGTGTACGATTTCATTTGTTACAGAGGAGACGCTTCAACTTCAGCTTTCAACCCCGTGCCCCACGAGTAAGTGATCGATTTGTTTCGCTCTTTTGTGAGAGCTCTGTTTCACGGAATGTGAAGTGCTTGGATAACAGCTATGTAGCTACACGAAATATCATAACCAATGTAGAGATACCTTCGTTTTTGTGCTGCTGAAGAGTATTCTCTAGATTTCATATTTTAAGGTAACACCTGTGGGGTAAGAATTACATACACAGTGCATGAACAAATCGTAAACAGGGGGCTGGAAACGACGTTTCGACAAGTGGCCATGTTTTCTTCAAGAGTGCATCGGCTTTCCTTACCGCGTGTGGGTATATGCTTCGTGCCCTCTCCTCCAATCGTAACAAAGCAGAAAGAGACGGCAACTGCAAAAACGGTGTTAGGGTGGGGAAGAATGGGGGTCCGGCACGCCGAATTGGGTGAGTCAAAAGGAAAGCGGAATAGTCAACGAAAAAAAATAAAGGGGTGGAGGGCAGGGGGGGGCATGTTGTTCGTGTCGAAAATTACTCAAGAAGGAAGTCGTTTTGCTGAATTATGATTGCAGGTGGAAGCACCGCCTGACAACGACAATTTCGCGGAGATAACGACGCACAATTAGACCCTGCTAGGAGTTCATAACGTTTTCTTGGGCTGGATGGTTCATCAATTCTTGAAGGAAAAATCGCTGTGCACAAGGACAGACAGGGACACATTTTTTCTTCAAAAAAAAAACATAATATAGGCAGGCAACGATTATGATGACTGTCAGGCTACTTCCATAACAGTTGTGTTTGTAACGTAGCCATTTTAGCATACGCTGAATACGCTGAGCTCCACATGAAACACATGGGAAATATGTAGTACTATGCAGTGAATGTCAACACGAAGCTTCGCTTCATAAAATGTGCTGGTTCACGAATCCTTGGACTCCAAGCTCTACAGAAACTCGAGCTTCCTAGTGTGTAGAGTACACAAATATTGTCATCCAAATTATATAGGAAATTTAACCTTCAACCTTTCAAGCATGTTTATGCCTTTATTCCATAAATTATAGGAAAAAATATACAACAGGCTAAATGTGGATGGCTGCTAACAACCACCCCAACTTTTAAAGCATTTCTGTATAGCGTACGTTGAGACCCCTACTAGCGTCTGCATAATTCCATCTTGCTTTTACGCTGGTCTTGCCTGGTTACTGCGTCCTCCCCCAGACACTACACTGTTATTGAAGATCAGAGCTTCTGCTTAGAGTCCTCTTACTCTCATTCCGGTTTTCTCATATTTTACACTTTCAAATATCCGCATCAACTAGCATGGTTAACAATCACATATTACTGCAATAATGGCATAAAACACCGTATTCGATTTGCCCCACACATCATTGCCAAAAACGTAATTATAATTTTCATTTGCAAATAAAGATGAACTACGGAAAAATTACTGTCAACATGGTGTTGATTTTGATGTGCGGCAGTAGGCTTTTATACCTTGATGTCAAAGTGTGTCTCTTATGAAGCCTATTTTTTGTCATTCATAGCAATAGCAGCAACAGCAAACATTTTTAGCGTATGAACCGTTTCATCATAGCATCTCACGTCGTTGAGGGGCCCTGAATGCTACCACAAACATCAGATAAATGTAATAAATTCAGGCTGCCCTTATCACACGCCAGTTAACGGCATGATGTTCCGTAAGGTTCCTAGACTGTAAAACGCAACTAAGATCACTAGCTTGTCTAACCCAGCGCTTACAACTGCAGTTTTAGTCGGGTTGTTTTCTTGGCGAACTTATTCACCACAGCAGGGTTATTTTTTGGTTCTCTTGAGGTAAAAATGGGTATGCCTTCGTCTCATAGTTTACACACTTGACTTTCGCCTTCAAGATCCTTCTGCCCGCGTATATAACCTGTTCATTGCATAAAAGTATCTGCTCTTGCGGCGTATGATGGAGGAAGATTGTTCAAAACGCCTTTTTACAGCGCCCCTTTAATGTGGAGGCGTCTCGCGGAGGCAGCAACCATCGCAACTTCAACGTAAGAGTCTCTGTGCACGGCGAGTAAGATCTGTATCGTGGCTGGGGCGGCACACAAGTGGTGCCCTCTGGTGGAGTTGCACACGATGCGACACGCATCGACGGCAAGACGTACAAAGGCCGGCCCCAAGGCTTTGTGGGCATCGCCGTGGAGATTTCCGAGGGAGAAGGCCGATGAGCTGAACGACATCTGCGTTCGCTAAGCGATGCCCTGTTTGGCGAAGCAGGACCAAAAACAACGGACTCATTTGCGATACTGCACAGCCTTCCTGGATTTGTTGTATGAGATTTTTGTATACGAACCCCTTTCTTTTCTTTGAAAATAAATTTAGTGAACGAGGCTGTTTTGTAAAAAACTTAATATTAGTTCCAACTTTAAGTTCTCATTTCGCACATCCTCACTGTCACGCTCCTGTGGAAAAACTGCTCATTATAGTGGATATATGTTCAAGTACTTGTGTTATTGCTGTAGTGTTTCTAGTGATATCTCGTGCACGTTCCCCTGTTTTAACAGAGGAGCTGCTTAGGATCGAGGTTCGACATCAAGATGTCTGCAAGAAACAGCGCCCAGCGCAAGCTCCCTCCGCTCCTGCTCTTCGTCCTCTGCTTGGCTTCCCTGACACGCAAGCCCGGCGAATATTCTCACGCTGCGTCGATGTGTCCGGCGTGGCATGCAATAACCTGGATGGGCGAGAGAAGGAGCGCAGGGAGAGAGAAAGAGATATTGTCATTTAAAGAGAGAAACAGATGCAGATGAAGAGAAAGAGAAAGAAAGGGAACGAAGCGAAATGAGTTTGAAAAACGCAAAGGGAAAGAGGTAGCAAGAAGCATACACAAAAAAGATATAGAAAAAGCATAGAGGAAGACAGAAATAGAAAGAAAGCGAAAAATAGAGACGGACAATGAAACAGAAAGAAAGAAATAGAGAGCGAAAGAAACAGGGCAGAAATGCAAAAAAAAGAAAGAGAGGACGACAACGAGAGAGAAATAAACAAACACATAAAAAAGAGAAAGAAATGGGAACAACGAAGAGAAAGAAAGAAAGTGAGGAATATAGACAGAAAAATAAACGGAAACAAGGAAGGCCGCCCAGCTCTGGCTGTTCCTTCAGGATTGGCTCCACTAGTTGGAAGCTGCCTTATGCTTTCCTTTTTGTTGATAGAGGGGGGGGAGGGCGAGGGAAAGGGGGGCTGTCTTATTCAGGGCCTCTATTAAACCCTTTAGGAGAGATGCTGTTTCCGCTTGCAATGGGGGACTGACGGCCTAATTTGTCAAAACCAGAAGGCATAGAGAATGTGTTCTGAAATAGAAGAAGAAAAAACCTGGTGGTAGAAAATTCATTTGTAGGAGATGGCTGGACTTCCAAAGCTAAAGCATATGCACTTGAGAAGAAGCTCTAATGATATACTCTAGCAATTACTTTATAAGGCGAAAGCCTTAGATGCCTCATCAAACGCGAAAGTTGACCGTCGGCGTCAACAAGAGCAATGCATAAAATCATCATGACGTGATGACTTCAATATGGAGTCATCATGACGTCGAAGATTGCCCAAATTTGTGACCTTATCAGATGACACCATCGCTTGGTCAAATGTTGGCCGATCACAGAGCCAGTGCAGAACCACGTTAGCTGCAGAAGGCTTTCGGAGGGGTGTCGCAAGGGCCAATACATTGACTGAAGAAGTAGAAAGAGAACATGGCTTTTGCCTTCCAGTCGTCATAAGCAATAAGCGGTCCTGTAAGTTTTTCTTTCACCATGAGACTTGAACAACCAAGCTAGCTAAAAGCAAATTGTGGGCACGCCCCACCTCAATAAAATAAATGAAACATTTTCTTTTTTTACCGCTTCCCTAATTGAAAAATCCCATGTGATACAAATGCCACGTATCGAGCAATCTTGTACGATGACAATAGATCATAGAAGATTATCGGATATATGCCGTTTCTGACATATGAGACTTTCTTCACATGGCGGTTTGGCTATTCGAATAGAATTACGGTGTGTAAGACTGGTTATTAGGCAGTCAATCGAAGATGTCTAGTAAAGTTGAATATTGCTACCTAAATTAGCAACGTATGCATTGATTTTCAAGACTTAGTATGTATTAGCGATATACTAAAGAGGGCCTGTTAGCTAGAACAGCAAAGCCTTCTATGACACCTGCTGAGAACGTATTTTCCTAACTATGAGGAATACAAAAAGGTGAAAAGTGGCTGCATTTGTATTTCTAAAACTTTATGATTCCCATAACAATTATAATTAGGAAGCTAGTTATTGATATTTTCATAAATATTCTTACCATTGCCCGACAGCATCCAAGTAATTCGTTTTGTTTATTAGAAAAAAGTATCATTAGAGTTCTGCATGAAATTTGCGACAGCCAAATCGCAAGATAGGCTCATTCACAATTGGCAAGTGTGCACCTTACATCTTACAAAAAACGTTTTGGGATCACAGTTGAAGCTTGCGTTCAACAGTAGAGCGAGGTAGCACAATCTGGCACCGTTCGCATCGCCTTCTGAATTGTTAGAGGAGCTTCGCTTCTTGGTGCACTTCTCAACCATGGTCTCAATCCATTAAATTAAAGTATCGTTTTTCAGAATAGGTTTAAGTTTCCCCAGAAATTTTGGATGCGACAGCCGCGTGGATGGGAACTTCTGCACGCATACCATTAGCCTTTTTAAAACACTCCCAGAATGCATAGCTGCTGCAAGTAGACTTGCGAAACGCCCACTGCACCACAGTTCAACATTGTGCGAATTAGAGAAGTACCTAGTAGACGTACATAAGGCAACCTGCACGCTTCGTTGATGCCCTTGTCACTACTGATTAATCAAGCCTGAGCGCTCTGGAACGGGTGGGCCTTGAAACCACCCACACGTTGTGCAGATCACATGGCGTGACACCTGGTGTCGATCTACGCTTCTGCCACGCATTGCATGCATTAAACATTTAAAGCCCAGTAATTCCAATTGGACTCGTAAATTCTCTTTTTGGTCAGCGGGCAACCCCATGGCAACAAAAAGTCTTGTTCTTCAGCTGTTACTCATGTTTACCATCTGTTCTGTATATTTTGGCAACCTCGCAGACAAAAAAAAAAATGTCGGGCCACGTGAAAACAATGAAATTACTCAATCGCTTGCACTTTTCCCGCTGTTCGCGGACCTGGCTTCTCATACAGTGTCGCGGTAAGCCATAAATTTTAGTTTTCTATTGAACATTCGACCTTTGACTATCGGGCATATTGATATCCATTTCAAATAAATTTAAATAATATAAAATAAATCATAACGAAGCTAATATAAACCTTAATTATTCACTAGAATATTTCAAACACAGAATAAAGTCTGATTGAACGGTGCGCACAGATATTTTTCCATATTTTTAGACTATCATGATGATGTGTATTCAAAGTTGGAAAGGCCAGCTGCTTACGCTTGACAGATATTGCAAGTTTAAGCTTTAACGATATTCCTTGCACTACCTGACACCACATCACTATGTTTTCGTTACCCAGAAAACTGTCCCGCACTGCCGTCTCCACGATCTGCCAGATACTATAGAGCATTGATTTGCTAACTGCAAAAACGCCATTCGGTTATGGGTTGTTCTTAAGGAAACTCTAAGAAAGTTTTTGTCAATAATTCTCACACTGTGCGTCATTTCTTGCCAACGTCTCTTGAAGAAGTGCCACTGTATATGGTTTTTCGCACTGATATGCAAGGTTGAGCGAACGCGTAATGCAGAACGCACCATTTCTTCAACACGCATTTCACTGCAATGGCAATTCACCTGAGGGAGATTTACAACGAACTCGACATTACACCGAGTTACTACTCCATATTTGTGAGGTGATCGGCCATACCACCTTCCCTGTATAACAAAATGCGAAGAACTGTCGCTGCAACAGCACGCTTTATTTTATCTGTCGAGCGTTTCCTTAGTACTGCGTGTGCGCTTATTGTCGCTATCTGATAGTAATCCTTTTTCATACTACTTGTGCTATTTTACTGCGAAAGCTGTTATGAGATCACAACGGCCGGACACCGGCTGCCACCGCCGCCGGTGTCCGTAACCACTATCGCTCTAAATAAGAAAAAAAACGAAGTGAGAAAAAAATTCTAGGTTGGAACGAGGTTCGAACCTGGGCCCTCTGCGTGGGAGCCCAGTATTCAACCTCTGAGCCATGCCGGTGCTTGAAATTGCTTTGCAAAAAGACCCTGTACAGGCTTCATGCCGGGAAGGAACCCCATTAACATATGTAATGTAGCGTGGTAGAAGAGTAAAATAACAGCCGAGCGTCACACAACGCGAATTCTGTAACCAGGCGTTACACAATGCGATTTCCGCAACGAGTGGGTTGTTGAATGCTTCCAACCCATTACAAAGGGATCCGCCATAATTCATCGTCGTCATCAGGCACAGCATCAACAAAGTGCACATAATGCCTGAGAGCTGTTTAGCAGGTACCGCGGTTCTGCGCAGAATGACGAAAAATTGCATAGTGGCGGCTTCCCTACTTCACAAAAATTATGATTTTTAGTGTCGTGGGTTCCTCGCAAGTGCACTTCTATTGGTTGCCAAGGAAGCCTATAAGGCTTCCATGATCCATTTCCTCGGGGTGTCAATAATGGTAATTCCCTCTCTCTATCTCTTTCTCACGTTAGCGCATGTTATAAAGCGTGATGGGAGAATGAAATAACGAACGGGCGTCACACAATGCGAATTACTTAACTAGTGCGTCCTTTAAAGCTTCCAACCCATTACCAAAGGCTCAGTCAGAATTCTTCATCGTCACCAGCCGTTGCATCAAGAAACTGCACATAATGCCTTAGAGATGGTACCTCGCTTCTCCGCAGAATGACGTGTAATGTCGTAGTGGGTGCTTCCCAACTTCACAAACATTATGATTTGTGGCGTAGTGGGTACGTTGCTAGTGTACTTGTATTACGAGTCACAAGAGAATTTATAACGGGCTCTAGAAATGCCGCTCTTCGATCTTTCGCTGTGACTGTGCTGTGCTTTCCGCGCAGGTCTGGCGGTTTTCTCAGCGTGCATTTCAATGCGCGTTCTAATAAATACTATACAGCATGAGCACCGGCATGAACCTGCCGTAGAACGCCTGCTTTCTAAGCAGAAGCGGTTCGACTTCCGCTAGCACTCATCGTTTTTATTACTTGCAATGCATCCAACGCGATTTTTCGCTCAAGGACAACACCGATTTTTTTCGCGCACTGCTTAGAAAGTATACACCAACAGTGACGCTGACACTCACACCGGAGCTTCTGTGAAACGGGCGCTAAAGTGCTATCGTCATCTTGCACCATACTTAGCACTAGTGTTTCTAAGCTAGTATCTAAGATACATTTGTCTGATACTGTCCAACACTGGCGTTATAAAGCATTACAGCAATACGTGCTATGTGCTAATGTAGATAATCAATGTTTGCCCACAAGGCAAGCCTTGCTGCCATACGAAGGCACAAATAAACCACCAACTTCTGTGTTGAAGGGTGCGCGAAATACTGCAACATTATCACTTGTGAGCCACATGTATTCGCCCAGCGATGCACCAAACACTGAGAGAACTTCCTCATAACATATTCTTTCCTTTACGACATCTAATCCATAAGCCAATTGTAATATATCTCTTTTTTAATTGCATTGTAACCCTCTCCCCACAGCAATGGTTCGGTGATTCTAGGTATGTGAAACATAATTCAATGTATACATAAATGTGCATGGGCTATTCATAAGTATTGTATCAAACTCTGTGGTTATTATTGTGCACGATTCACAAGCCGAGACTAAGTTAAACTGTATGTTCTAATCAACAAGACCCAAGAAGGTATGCCTGAATTATCATCTGCGGAGTCAAGCCACACGACTGCGACCAAGTGTACTTGTGGTAATAAATCAGAGGGAGCTAAATTTAGGTAAAGCGCTGTGAGCTTATCTCCAAACGAACCAAGGTCAGTAGCATTAAAGTAGGTGTGAGTTCGTTCGGCTAAAGGAAAGCAGAATCATCGAAGTTGCTTTTTGAAGCAGGCGCCCTGTTCTGAACGGCTGTTGGCGTTCATTCGAGTTAATGTGTAAACTATTTGGACCATGAAATGCCAGGATCAATAAATCAAAGTTGAAAGTTGTAGTTTTCTATTTTTTAAATAAGCTGCGTCGTTGTTGCAATCAACAGTTGGTTTCGATGAACATGTGCGTTCTGTTTGGGCCTGAGAGATGACAGCCTGGCAACAAGATCGTTAGACATACGGGCGTAATGACACGAGGGAACCTGCGGTGAAATGAAAGAAAAACTACACAACGAAAAAAACAACTCTTAAAACACTCCTCCAATGGTTCGTGTGCGCATTTTCTATTCTTATCAGGCGGCATGGGAGGTCGACGGGCACACCGGCATCCTCTATAGAAGGCTTTTATTTTCCTCGTCTTCTTTTTCTTGAGATGCACTCCTACAACATTCGCCTCCGAAGTTATGGATGGCGCAAAGATGACAACGATAAGCCCCACATTCGAGCCCTTCTTTGAGAGCCCTCGATTGCGGATAGAATTTTCATACGCGAGATCTTTATAGTTGAACCTATACTGTCAAAGAAGCACACATAAATGCTAATCACAGAATGTTTTACACATATGAACAATTCAATTGCAACGTCTTGGCTGTCATTTTCATAGCTTCTTTCGCGTATCAAGTCACGGGAGAAGAAGCCGTTTGGTGAGCATTTTTCATCTAGTCGACTTCTCAGCCTTGTTACTTGAAAGTGCTCAGTAACTTCTGCGTGTACCTAGTTCACTGGGCATGAATAAATAGTGTTATCCCTTAAACATTGGTTTTAACTTGATTTCGATTCAGCTATATTTCGATATATTTCAATATATTTGGAAGCCTTGTACGATGTCTGCATTTGCCTATGCCACATTTTTAAAGGTATGGGATTTCACTAGACTTGTATGTTCTACGCGGATATATTTTTTTAATTAGGCAAAACCGTTAGAGGGTGATTCCACGTAAGATCGAACAATCGATGGCTGGTCGACCTCTTAAATTTAACTCAAAATTTTATATATTATTACCTGATGAGTGGAAAGAAGAGATCCGCAATTTGTTTTGCCGCCAAAAATTTTGTCGAAGCACAGGAAATCAATAATGACGAAGAGGTGGAGTGGAGCCCTCATTCGCTCTGCTGTTTTGGCCAACTTTCGTTATGAATTGAACAAAATATATTAAGGTTAGATAGCTGAAATTTCTTTACCTAAATATATGCATGCTTGTGCTTCTGATGAGGTATTTTTAGTTTTTATATGTAGTGTAGATGTTTTTATAAAAAACCTCAAATTTGGCCCAGGAAACGTTATTTTCTTTACTTTGAAGGTCTTTATCTCCGAAATTCATTGTAGCAGAGCGACGAAATTTGCCCATTACGTTCTCCGCATGCTTATCTACCAAACTGACAAATCTTATATTTATATAGCTTTTCAGTAAAGAGACATGATCGGGCTAAATTCAAGAAAACACCGAACAATGGAAAATTCTCACGACAATTAAAGAAAAAAACCCTTTTTTATATTTCTCAAACTTTGTCCACTTATTCTCCTCCACATCAGCTTTCACAATCAATAAAAACATGTTGCATAATGTCGTTGCGCTAATAGTTACGGCCCCTCCAATGAGACCCTTCTGCAAGGATTGGCAATTCCGACTTTTTGCCCAGTAAGTGTATTAAATGCAGGCAGGATTTATTTTCTGTTTACTGAAAGGCCAGCCCTACCGAAAAAGGTGTTGCCGGCACTGAAGACGTTAATTTTGAAAATATTTGGTCACTGCAGCGGCCACGAGCGCGGGGCTACCGAGCAGGCGCGCGCGCACCCGAGATGCTCGTTGTAAGAGACGGCGCAGTGAGAGCTCGTTCTCGCGTCCTCAGGCCGACTGAGTTCCAAACAGCAACGCCTCTCCGGTGACTTGAACGCACGTGCACTGGAGCTTCGCTATTCTATCCGCCCTCTGTTCGCACCTCTGCTAGGCGCTGATAACACGGCGGAGATGGAAGGAAGATTAAAACTCTATAAGGGAGCTATGAGCGCTCGCTTCACGCACGCTGCTGCCACAGAAACTGCGCTGCGCCAGTTGCGATCAGTGGAAAGCATGAACGTGGCGCTCCAGTGGCAAAGCAAAATATAGATTGTCAAAGGAAAGAAAAACAAAACTATCGGTAACCGGATGCGCTTGTCTATATTAGATGCCGGCAGCAGACGGCGTGAACTGGCCGCGTGTTCGGGGCGCTGTTCAGACTTCATTCGGCGCGGGTAGTTCTTGTGCTTTGCTCTTACTCTACTCCTCCTGTGCGTCTCATGACGAGAAAGTATAGCTCTGAATGAGTCTATTGTGGAGACTACCTTTCGAAGCACAAGAAGCTTAAAGGAGTACTGACACGAATTAAAAAAAAAATTCGGATTGTTGCTCTAAATAAAAATACTGGTGTCGAGAAACCTAAAGCGACTATTGTGGTGCCTGGGAATGCATCCTATATTTTAGTTAGCGCCACCTTAAATAGACACTTTCGGTTTCGATATCGAGGGGGTGGCTTCTCAGTGTCGTTTCATAGCAGTGTGACGTCACGGAGATAGAGAAATTCGCGACGTACTAGCGGGAAATCCGTCATCTGCTCGTGGTACAATTGAGAACGATGAGTGAATTGTCGTCCAGTGACCCTGACAGTGATTTCTACGGTTTAGGCTGCATGCAGGACGCAGAACTCGCGAACTCGGAGGAACTGTCTTGACTCGTCGGGATAATTTCCTTGCAGTGGGGCAGGCTTGCAGATGCTCATCGACGAAAACTTCAAAGTCAAATTAAAATATTATATACGTGTTCTCCGACTCCAGTGTGTGGACAGCGTTGACACTGCACAACGAAAAAAAGAAAAACATGTTCCTTTTGCGAAGTCTCAAAATCGTGTCAGTACCTACTGCTTTATTAATTGCAAAGAGGCCAAAATTTCGCAGAGTTACCGACCTTGACATAAATGCTTTGAAGGAACGTTTAACGCCCGAAAGATCAGTGACTGTCAGTGAGACGGACTACTTGTGCTACGCGTGCTTTTGCTACCACTGCAATGTGAGATCTTCACGGAACGCAGAGTTTAACGATGACATTATTATGCCCCCTGAAAAAGAAATCGACGTGAATAACCAGACCACTGCGACTACCGGTGCACGTGCGTTCACGTCACCCGAGAGGTGTTGCTGTTTCGAACTCAATTGGTCTGAGGACGCGAGAACGTGCTCTCACTGCGCCGTCTCTTACAATGAGCATCTCGCGCGCCTGCTCGGTAGCCCCGCGCTCGTGGCCGTTGCAGTAACCAAATAATTTCAAAATTAACGTCTTCAGTGCCGGCGACAACTTTTCCGTACCTGCTGGACTTTTAATAAAAAGAAATTGAATCCTGCCTCCATTTTATACACTTGCTGGGCAAGAAGTCGGAATTGCCAATCCTTAATATATTATAATATCTGGGTTAACGTCCCAAAACCAAGATATGATTATGAGAGACGCCGTAGTGGAGGGCTCCGGAAATTTTCGACCACCTGGGGATCTTTAACGTGCACCTAAATCTAAGTACACGGGCCTCAAACATTTTCGCCTCCATCGAAAATGCAGCCGTCGCGGCCGGGATTCGATCCCGCGACCTGCGGGTCAGCAGTCGAGCGCCATAACCACTAGACCACCGTGGCGGGGCTAATTGCCAATCCTTGCCTAAGGGTCTCATAGGAGGGGCCGTAACTATTAGCGCAACGACATTATGCAACATGTTTTAATGATTGTGACAGCTGATGTGGAGGAGAATAAGTGGACAAAGTTTAAGTATTATAAAAAATGGTTTTTTTATTGTCGTCAGAAGTTTTCATTGTTCGGTGTTTTCTTGAAATTAGCTCGATCATATCTCTTTATTGCCAAGCTATATAAATATAAGATTCGGCAGTTTGGTAGATAAGCCTGCGAAGAACGTAATGCGGAATTTTCGTCGCTCTGCTACAAGGCTTTTTGGAGATAAAGACCTTGAAAATAAAGAAAATAACGTTTCTTGGGAACAAATTTGAGGTTTTTTATAAAAACATTTAGACTACATATAAAAACTAAAAATACGTGAGCAGAAGCAAAAACATGCATATATTTAGCTAAAGAAATTTCAGCCAGCTAACTTTATTATATTTTGTGCAATTCATAGCGTAAGATGGCCAAAACAGCAGAGCGGATGAGCGCTCCACTCCACCTCTTCGTGATTATGGATTTCCTGTACTTCGAAAAAAATTTTGGCGGCAAAAAATTGCGGATCTCTTGTTTCCCCTCGTCAAGCAATAATATATAAAATTTTGAAATAAATTTATTGGTCCACCAGCCATCGTTTGTTCGATCCTACGTGGAATCACCCTAGACGCCTCGTCAAAGGCGAAAATTGGCCGTCGGAGTTGGCGGTGTCAGCACGAGTGATGGAGAAAATCATCGCATGGCGTCATCTTGAAATCACAGATCGCCTGATATCGTAGAGTTATGACGTACAGAACGTGACGTCACGTCATGACGTGCTCAAATGGCATCGTTACTAAGCCAGAGGTGGACCGATCACGGAGGCAGTGGAAAAACCACGTTAGGTGCAGCAAGCTTTCGGAGGGGCAGAGGTGACGATCAATACATCGATTGAGAAGAAAAAAACATGTCTGCTCCCTCCACGATAGAAATCAGTATAGCAGATAAGTGAACCGTGTCTTCACAGGAGTATAGTTTATTCCTTATTGTACATAGATGTATGAGAGCTTGCACAATATATCTTAGTGTTTGGCAGCTGTAGCACCGTTTGGCGTGGATGCACCGACGTTCTGTATTTCACCGATATATTTCTGGGACCAAAATACTTCAGTGAAGTCTTCCTTTGCGTCGGGAAAAAACACTTTCGTGCTTTATATGATGGCCAGCGCCTTCAAGCCCTCTGAGGCGAATGGACAATGGACTGTGTGGGTTTTTATTTATTTGGGGCGCGCAGCTGTGGGTGTGGAGGGTTGTTTGTGCGAGCGCATGATGTGTTCTTTTAAGGTGCGGTAGGTTTTTTGGAACAGCACCATGAGCAGCTTCACAGATATAATAATATAACAGCCCATACAAGGGAAGCTTGAAAACGGATAATGACGGCTGTTGTTGGGCAATGTAGGCTACAGTGTTGCCGTGGACAGTCACTACGGTGAGAGGGCCCGCTTCTTTAACAATCGCACAGTGGCGATGGCGCAAAACTTGTACTACGCGTGCGGAATTCGGAACCATATGACGACGCAGCAACTTTTATGCTTGAGCAGTCGGCCCGTGTCACTTGGGCGCTCGTGACACATGCTTCGACCACTGCACGCGTACACATAACCGTTTTAAGGAGAGCACAGGAAGTCGCACCCAGCCAACCGGAAGTACGTTTTTCGAATGTTATGAAACCCCAATAAAATAAAAAAAAACTCGTCCGTGTAAAGAATTGTGCCGATTATGTATCACACTGGAGCCTAAGTTTAGTTAAGAAAAGGGCCAATTAACAGTCAGGATGGCTGATGAAAATTAATTGAATGGCTTCATTGAAGGAGCAGACTGTATTCTCGTCAACGGCTGGGATCGTTGAGGTACCTGCACGGTAAGCACGCACTACGTGGCCTCTACGGTCCGCTTCAGCAGTGCGACCGTTGCGCGGCCGAAGCTCGTCGAGTGTTTTAAATTATTTGAAGTCGTTATTGAAGGAAGAGACAGTTTCTTTGCGGGTATACACCATCATGATGGCACACACCCGCTGCAGAACAGTCTCCTATCATTCTAATTAGGGGGCGTTGCACCGGTTCGACTATGACTGCGTCGCTCACGCGAATGCTTTTGCTTGTGCAGGTGCTCGTCACTTCAGTTTCCTGCCATTGCTTTGCAAGTGGACAGGATGAATCTTGGAAAGCTGCATCTTCGGCCGACGATTCTTCCATCGCCTATTTTTCCTTGGAAAGCATCGAAGGAGGCAACGACATTTTTTGACGCACGTATCATCACCGCTTCTTCTGGGCAATGTCTGATACCAGTCAACGAACCTTGGAACGTGACTGTGCAAAACTACAACCTACATATGGAACGAAATTTCAGTGTGTCTCTGCGGTCTGGCACCGGTTCGACTATGATTGCGTCGCTCACGCGGATGCTTTTGCTTGTGGAGGTTCGGCTGAACGCCGCATGCGGTACTCATTACTTATTTATTCCGCCGGTGCGACCCCTTCTGCTTTTCTATAGTGTAAGGGCCCAAGCTTGTAATTCGCGACCAATATATCGTAGACGCCAGCGGTTGAACCTATTGCGCCATTTTGCATTAAGTTCTTATTGTTGCTGATATGCGGGGATGTTGAGAGTAACCCCGGTACCGATCATACCCTTCTCAAACAGGCCAAAAAGAACTGAAGAAAAAACTGGGTTCCATTGAGAAACATCAAGCCGAAAGCAAGTCTACCGTTTCGAGCCTGAACGAACGTATGAGTAGGCTAGAAACAGCACTCTGTAAACTCGAAGACTTGCACGACGTGGTAAGGGAATTCAAAGAAGCATGAGAAGAGCAGCAAGTCCAAATAAGGTCTGTTGTCGAAAAGGTTGAAAACCTTTAAAACCGCCGAAGGAGGTGCAACCTAATATTTGATGGTGTGTCAGACGTCCAAGAGCAGCAATCATACGAAAGTGTTGAGAAGTGCATAACAGAAATTTGTGAGTCGAAACTACACTGTAATAAAGTTTTCATAGACAGAGCACATCGTCTTGGAAGGTAGAGTCCCAACAAAAAGCGGCCAATAATTGGGAAGTTCCTTTCGTTCAAAGACAAGCAGTCAGTACTTTCGAATGCTGGCAAATTAAAAGGCACATCTATTAGCATATCAGAAGAAGTTTCAGAGAACGTACGCAGAACGCGTAAACGCCTTTGGGATTACGCTAAGCAGAATCAAGGCAAAACTCAGAAATAAATCTTATGTTCACTACTCTTTATATTAATCAGGTAAAGTACGTCTGCGATAATGCCCTATAGCAGGTTGGGCGGCCGGACTGAGAGGATCCAAAAGTGAATGGGTCGGCTTTTCCTTTTCTTATTGTGATTTGCAAAAGTTTACGCAAAAAAGTGATGAATTTTCTGATCTTGTTGAAATGACTACTCCGACTATTATTTTTGGATCAGAATTCTGGCTTGATCCAGATACTGCTGATGAAGAAACATTTTCTAGGGGCTATGTTTGCTATCGCAGGGATCGAAATCGTTTCGCGGGGGAGTGTTTATTCGAGCAGATGCAACAGTTTGTTCTCAAAAAATAGATATTGAGTGCATTGGTAGCGAAATGTTATGGGCAAAGACTACGCTGAAAAATGGTCGATCTGTATCGGTATGTTCGTTCTATCGTCCACAGGGAGTAAGATTAATGTCTTTAAGGACCTAACAACGCGATTGAAAGAGTGAGCACTGATTACTTTTTTATTGGTGGAGATATCAATCTTCCAGAAAATAATTGGTCACAGGCAGATCCCAGTTCTAGTGCTTGCAGCCAGTCAGGCAAATAACTGCTAAGGTCATGTCGCCTCTTCAGGTTAACACAGCTTGTTCTGGAGCCCACAAGAGCAACAAATGTTTTAGATTGACTCTTCACCAATGCGCCTGAGTCGGCGAAATCAACACTAGTGTTGCCGGGCATAAGCGATAATGACGCTGTACTCTGTGATATGAACTTGCAATACGTGAAAATTCCAAACTGTCACGCCCGTCGAATTTTCAGCTAAGAGAAAGCACGCGTCTTTGATATTTCTCTCACTGAAACTCTTTTTTGACACTTTTGAAACAGAGGCAGCATTTATGAACGTTGAAGAATTGTGACAAACATATAAAGGAAACATGCTGGTACTGCGCGAAAAGCATGTGCCATCATGGATTCTCACTGCTAGTCGCAGTGAGAGTAAACCATGGCATACACGTGACGTGAAATGTAGGGCCAGGCAGCGTGCGCGTTTTTACTCTGTTTATAAGAAAAACCCTTCGTTACGTATTAGAGATGAAATTAAGCAAGATACAGTAGATATGAAAGCGTCTCTGAAAATAGCTCAAGATAAATTCTTTCGTACCTTTCATCTGCGCATAAACAAACACCCCAAGGAACTGTGGATATTCTATAAGGCAAACAGCAAAGATATCGCATCGATTCAGGCCCGATAGCAACTACACCACCATCCATAATGATCTACAAAAAGCTGGATGCTTTCTCTCATTTTTCAGCTCAGTAGACACTTCTCGGGTTAACATGACATACTTTCTTACGGCCCACTGAGGTGGTGGCGAAACAAATGAGCGCTATTGTGATTGACCAGCATGGAATAGAGACTATTATCAAATCCATAAATGCCTGTGAAGCCACTGGGCCCGATGGTTTGTCACCTGCATAGCTTTCTTTGTCCCTGCGCCAACACTCTAAATACTTGTGCATTATTTTAACTTAGCCTTTAGATGTTTCTTCATTACCCGATGACTGGAGACTTGCTAAGTTAGTGCCTCTTCACAACAGTGGACCGCGAAGTAGTGTTTTAAACTATAGGCCCATTTCACTTACAAGTGTTTCATGCAAAATACTTGTACATGTTCTATTTGCCAATGTTATGAGTCATATGAACACGCATTCCTTACTTAATCCTCAGCAGCACGGCTTTCGTACTCGTGTTTCCTGTACAACACAAATACTTGAATTGACTCACGACTTATCCTGCGCTTTACATAATAGTTTCTCTGTGACGGCTTGTTCCTAGATTTAAAAAAAAAACCTTGACCTTGTACCCCCACTTTAATTATTTGAAAAACTAAAAATATATATTGTGAACGATACGGCTGTGAACTGGGTAAAGGAGTATTTAAATTGTGTGAAGGCAGAAGATCGTTATCAATGGTAAGACATCCCGGGAGTTGATGTATGCTCTGGTGTGCCCCAAGGGTCAGTCGTGGGTGCGCTATTTTTCGTCATCTACATAAATGACATTTGTTCCGGTATTGCAACACATATCAAAACTATTTGCCGATGACTGTGTTTTGTACAGAATTATACATAGCTTCCCATGAGTGCACTACTCTTCAAAACGGCCTCGGCAGGGTCTTAGATGGTGCGAAAAGTGGCGTTTGTTTATTAATGCAAAAAACCGGTGCTATGTGTTTCACAGGAAAAAAGGCCTCCTATGACTCATGTTATGTGGTAGAATTCAACGAGGCTGCTGTCAGTTCGCGAACACAAGCATGCTGGGTATATTTCACACCGGACCTTTCCTGGAGCAGTCACATCAATCACGTCACAATTAAAGCCGGACGTGTGCTAGGTTCCTGCGCAGAAATGCAACAAAAAAATATTACCACTTGAGGGTCAAGACTCAACTATACATGCCTAACGTCGATCATATCTTAGATTACGCATGTGCTGTGTGGGATCTGTGGAGGCAAGAGACGTGCCCATCTAGAAGAATGCAGAACATGGCTGTTCGGTTTGTCCGCTCTGATTATACCACAAATTTCAGTGCTTCAAAGCAACAGAAACGCTTGGTCGGAACTTCTCCACAAACGAAGGGAATATGTGAGGTTGGAACTTTTTCTCAACATATTTCAAAACCGAACAGGTCTCGTCCCATCGCGAGACTTTTTCAAACCGGATTACGTTTCGCAGCGACCAGATCATGCCAATAAGATGAAGAAAATAAAGCCGCCGGACTGACGCATTTAATATGTCATTTTTTCCCAGGACGATAAGCCAGTGGAATAGTTGTTTCCTGAAGTAGCAGAAATTACTTCACACGAAGTATTTTCACGAAGCCGAAGACTCGAGTACAACGAGAGTACAACGAGAGAATACTAGGGTTACGGAGAAACGCAAGGGCGGCTACGGGAAGACCCCAGAGCAATGGAAGGCGTGCGGCCAACGACCGATGTGCCCATAGATCTATGAGAGGGACGACCACTTGGTTTCAGCGCGAGGTTGTCTCTGGAGTTTGGACATCCGTCTCGTGTCTGTGTCTGTCTGTGGTTTAAGTCGAAATCTCTCGGCGCTGAGAATCAACGTAGAGAAACAACTAGCATCGCCTAGCTAACGCCTACCAACGACCTAGAAGCATCCTAAAACAAGCAGATTTGTCTTCACAATCGTCCACTTTCGCTCTTTTAGGCATTTCGCGGCTAGTGCAAGGTTCGCGATTTTTTAACACGAAAGTGTTTCGTGCCGGGGTTCACCAAGACTTCATGACGTACTTCCGTGACGGAAGTACTTCAGCAAAATAAACGCCTTCAGATGGCAAAGAAAAAAACATGGCTGATCCGCCTTTCATAAGAATCGGTATAACGCGAAAGTGAACATGTCTTCACAGGGTAGTTGAGCGTTTATTGTGCATTGTTTCGCCACAAGGGCGAAGGACTGAATGCTATAGCAACAAATTGCAATGTCATGCGAAGAACGGCAAGGAGTCTGAAACTCGCAGCGCGCTCTAGAGCAGAAGGACGCACAAGAACAATACATACAGGACGAGCGGGAACTAACAACTGTCAGAATAGTTGCTTCTTTGCGTGTGAGCAGCGCGCTCTTTTCAGAAACGTGGCCGCTGCAGCGAGAGAAGTGACCTTCGTTCTCTCAGAATTGTGAACGGAAATTTGCGGGGAAAGGACAAGACGTTACAAGCCGCGCCCATCACGAGGTAAACGCGCGCACACGAGAGACATCCCCTGTAGAAGCGCGCTCGCATCGCGACACGCGGGCGTCGACCTTTAAAGCAATCCCTGCGTGCTCTTCGCGCGATCTCGCTAGTGATAACAAGAACACGCTAAGCCACGGAGCTCTGAGTACCGCGAATGATCAATGGTGTATTCAAATAGCTCGCCGTTAGTATCTTTCAGAACGTGCGCTCTGTGGCCCAGTGGCTTCGTGCCGCAGGCTGCAGAGTGAGGGGTCGTAGGTTGAATTCCCGTCAACGGAACTATTCCTTCTACTTATTTTTCTTTACCATCTGTTCGTGTATCTTTTACAACGTCATATCCCTGACAGAAATACGTCAGTCGAGCCGTGGTGCACCCCGGCATCAAACTTTCATGTTAAAAACTATAAGACAATGTTCCGTTTACATGAGTGGAACCCACGTCCTCTAGATCCACGATGATGGCTGGCGGGCGTTTAGCCTACTGAGCTACCGACAATCACATAATGCAGCCTACATTAACGTCGCCTTTTATCTTTAACAGTTTCCTGTCCCAGTGCTCTGGATGGATGTATGGATGGATGCTATGAGTATCCCCTTGATTACGGGGCGGTCGAATGTGTGCCACCGGGCTCAAAAAAAACAGAAAAACTTCATTCCCTCTGCATTTAGCTCCGGCAACGCACCGCTGCTATGACCGTACCATTCGGCGCGATTCTAATAGAAGAAGTGTATGTTCATCAACGTTGCTTGCTGTTGTTGACGCCGGCGACGGTGAGGGTGGTAACGTTGCCTTCAAAGAGTGGTGGGACGCTGATTGAAGTACTGGCTCCCATCGGGTCAAGCAAAGGGTCAAGTCACCGAAAACCAAGTAAAGAGCTGAATTCCGAACGCGCGCTCCGTCGCTTATATACACACCGCCCGCGTTCGATAGGCCTGCTCATGCGAGGGAGGGAGAGGAGATGCCGGCACGAACGAAGCAAAAACGGCGGCCGACGCCGCAGCTATCCGTTTAAATAGCTCTCCGGTGGCCTTGCTGTCGCACCGCGTTCCCCGCTCGCCATGCGAGAATTAACGGCTAGGCTAGAGGAAACACACGACGCTCGTCGCGTTTAACGACGCTTTACATATCGAGTATCAGTGTGTACTATATGCTTCTTGATGCCATCTTTGCGCGGGATTCGCCATATGCAGTCTCGAGGTATATCTTGGCAACTTCATCTACTAGGCGTCAACGCTGGTGCGTCTACACTAGAGTTACTGCATATGGTACCTTAAGGTAGCTCTAGTTCACATCAAGTGGTTCTATATCTGTCAAACAACAATAGGCATTGTACAGCCTATCATATGTCAATGCACTGTAAAAATTACACCATTTCCCGCTAAAGGGAACCATGAGGCGATGCGAAGCCGGAGCACTTGCTCGATCGCGTTCCGTTGGCGTTCTTCGGGCCTGCTACCGACCTCGCGCCGTGGAACGCGAAGAGGAACGCTAGCGCGCTCGTCTTCCCTCTAGCCTGGCCGTTAATTCTCACAGGGCGAGCGGGGACGTGGTCGGCAGGCGTGCGAGAGGAGAGAGAGGGGCAGATACGCGCATGCGCTGGTGTTCATCGCGGCGCTGCGCAGAATTTCGGCATGTCTAGCCCGCGTTCAGAGGAAGAGTGGAAAGGGGGAGGGAGAGAGGAAGGGGGAGGGGAATGGAGAGGGGAGGGGGGGGAGAGAGGGTATCACATCAAGTGGATACTTCCGCCTATATCTGTCACAAACATTCCGAATAGGGGATCATTGTACAACCTGTCCCTTAAAGTGCGTATGTCAATGCACTGTATTTTTCTGTGCGTTGTTGAACATCGCATCAACTAAAAGCCGAACTTTTAGACATTGGCACGTTAGTAGAAGTAGAAGTGTAAGTGTTAGCTAAAAGCCGACTTCTGTCTCTCTCCCATTAGCGTGTTTACCTCCAATAGTGCCGGGTGAGATTGATTTCCATAAACCAACGAAAGACGCCAGATGTTTTCTAAAAGCAAAACGAAAGAACGCCACATGTTTCTAAAGCAAAACGAAAGACCCAGCTGCTTAACGAAAGACGCCAGATGTTTTAAAGCAATGGTTTTCTAAACAATTCACAGCGTACATGTAAAATTAAAGTGAGCTGCAAGTCGTCATAACTCATCGATCCTTTAGTATAACGCGCCCGATCTCACGTCGGTGATGATGTACGGGGCAGAATTCACGGAAGATTCACGGTTTACCGATGAACCTCCGCAGCTTCGCCCACTCACCATCATTCACTCCGTGGGCTGTGGTTTTTTACCTTGCTTGTGGAGGACATCGAATCAGACATTTTAGTGGCACCATTCCGTGCATTTTAATTGCGTTGCGGTCTTTTATATAAAGGATAAAATGCGAACAGTATTTCTTCTTTCTGAGTATATTATATTGCATTGGTCATGAATAAAGCTATTTACATAGGCAGCAGAACTTTGCATTGTAACCCGATCAAACATAGCGGTCTTAGATGAATACTAAGCAAGCTGTGGCTTACTCACTTGGCTCCAACGACAGTGCCGTAACGGTGAATTTTTATTGTGCAGAATTGTACGCAACATAGCTTATTCACTTTCGAATAAATGAAAGTTAAGCTACGGCCGTCACTCCCCCGCAAAGAGAGAATTTGCATATATGGCCCGTCCAATGGACCTTTCCTAAAAGCCGCGCCTGCCAAAATGCGTCGGCGCTGTAAAACTCGGGAAAAAAGGGCGCCGAACTCCGTCGTCTGCTTCAGCCACGCGACGGGGCTTGTCCTCACGCACGTGGATCGGCACTTCACGCGCCTTCTCAAGGCGCCATCACGCTTTTAGCAATCGTTCTAAAATTGCGCTGGTAGCCGTAGACTACGGAGTAAACCATGTTGTATCTCGGAAGGCATGTCATGCGGCGAAACTCAAGTTTGGAGTAACCATAGGCGCGAGCAGGGCTCCCCTTCTGGCGGAGGGGGGGGGGGGGGGGGGGCGAATGTTTATCGCAACGTCCCCCTCCCTAGCTATTATGTCAATGTATAGGGCAGACATTGCGCCCCCCTCTTCATAGGTGGCTAGGGGGGGAAAGCTTCCGCCCTGCCCCCCCCCCCCCCCCCCACCCGCCATGCGCGCGCTTATGGGAGCAACAATGGAAATAAATACTTCGCTAACAGTTTACACCTTTCGTTGAGTGGATTGAGTCCATTGCTGTAGAAAACAGCTTGCTCGCAACGCATTCGCGTAGAATGGATTTGTAATTCTAACGAGTCGCTGCTTATATCGGTAATGTACAACGCACGCACGATGCTCCCAGCTACAAAACTTCGTAGTGTAATAGTAATATCTGCGGCGTAACATACCAAAGCCACGATATGATAATGAGGGACGCCGTAGTGAAGGGCTCCGGAAATTTCCACCATTTCGTGTTCTTTAACCTGCACTGATATCGCACAGTACACGGGCCTCTAGCAGTTCATCTCTATTGAAATACGACCGCCGGGCCCGGATCGAACCCGCGACCTTCGCGTTAGCAGCTAAGCGCCGTAACCGCTACCCACCGCGGTGGCGAGCGCTGTAGTGTGCGTTAGAGCTGTGCACGGGCCGTATTTCGGAGCCCGGGCCCGACCCGGGCCTGCTGACTTTGTGGAAGGCCCGCCCGAGCCCGACGGCAAAGGGCTGCGAGCCCGCCCGGCCCGGCCCGACGTACGAAAACCCAATCCCGGGCCCGGCCCGGCTTTTTGAAGGTTCGCCTGCGAATACAAAACATCGTTTTCCGATAATTTGGCATTTTATTGAAACGTTAGTAGAAGTAGAAGTGTAAGTGTTAGCTAAAAGCCGACTTCTTCTGTCTCTCATTCCCATTAGCAGCCATTGTTTACCTACAAGGTAGTGCCTGGTGAACAACAGCAAGCAACACAGAGATTTTCCCGGTGCGTGATTAAACAATAAAAAGCGTTTGTTCAAAGCTGCGGACGCCGTTGATTGCACGAGAAGCATAAACGGCAACGAAAGACGCCAGATGTTTTGCTCGAGAAGCAAAACCGTTCGAACGTCGAGAACGCCATCATCGGGCAGCGCAACGCTTTCAAAGCAAAACGAGACGCCAGCTGCTTAACGAAAGACGCCACATGTTTTTCTAAAGCAATGGTTTTCTAAACAATGAAAATTCACAGCGTACATGTAAAATTAAAGTGAGCTGCAAGTCGTCATAACTCATCGAACCTTTAGTATAAACGCGCGTAGTACCGATCTCACGTCGGTGATGATGTACTGGGCAGAATTCACGGAAGATTCACGGGCCGGTCGGCTCGGGCTTTCGGGCTACCCAGAGCCCGTGCACACCTCTAGGTGCGTGTTTCTGATAGCATTTCTTTATCTAAGCTTTCAGTGGCACATTTCGATAGTCTGCGTATTTTAAATGCGGAGCATTTCTTAGTCGCACCTGCGGCGGCGGCCGCCGTCCACATCCCCACTGCGTATGCTCGGCTTGTCTCGTGCCGGCAGCAAGCCTCTCCCTCCCTCCCTCTCCTCCTCCCTCCCTCCTCTCCCTCGAACGCGGGCGGTGTGTATATAAGCGGCGGAGCGCGCGTTCGGAATTCAATCAAGGGCGTCTTTACTTGGTGTTCGCTTGACTTGACGCTTTGCCTGACTCGATTAGATGCGATGGAAGCAACAGAACGTCCAATCAGCGTCCCACCCCTCGTTTTGTAACCAAGCGTCATACAATGCGAATTACGTAACTAGTGGGTCGTTTAAAGCTTCCAACCCATTACAAAGGCTCAGCCATAATCTTCAGTGTCATCAACTGTCGCATCAACAAACTGCACTCATGCTTTACATATGGTAGCTCGTTTCTCCTCAGAATGACGAATAATGTCGTGGTGGGTGCTTCCCAACTTCACAAAAATTATGATTTTTGCGTAGAGGGTACGCTATTTCCAACAGCTAGTACTATACCTCATACTTCACTACACATGGACCCCTTGTACCGCAAGATCAGACCTGATTTTCCGATGCAAGTCTTGACCAGCTGCTGGTGCTCCTGATCACGCGATGTGACTGCGAACTGCGCTTTCCACACGCACACGGGTTCGTGAAACTGCGTGCGTTTACATTAAGGGACAAGATAGCACAACATATCCAATCTGGTGTTTAATACCCCTTGACTTCAGTTACCCAAGTGTCGAGTTTCAACTATACTTTCTGTATCGTAAGAATAACGGAAAACTCACTGTATTTATAGCTATGTCTAAGCATCACCTATAGTACACAGTATGCCTCAGTGAACCTTTTGATTGATTTCGCCATATATTTCATAAATATTTTGCAGCTGCGATATGTCGGCAAGTCACACGACTCCTTTTTGTCAAAGGCTGCCTAAATATGCTCGGTGAAATAGTTTGAGAGGTTTTCTGTCATCATTTTGCGAGGCTAGCGTTACTACACTCTTAGGCAAATTTAGCCGGAAGAGTAATTTACGGAGCCCAATAGGCGCGCGATGAACTGTTGGGCTGTTGAAGGCCAACCACAGAGGGACGTGAGCGTGTGCAAGCCCGTTAGTCTGGAAACGGAGCAACGGCGCGGGATATGCAGGCCGTGTGCAGAGATACGTTCCGTGTGCAATTCTTTGTCCAGGGAACTAACCATTCTTCTCGCTCTTGGGTGAGTCATCCCACTTGAGTTCGTGGTGGCATGTAGAGGCGGTGTCGGGCTCGGCCATTACAGTTCGACGATGTAAGAACTATGCCGCGGCGCCTTAGACGTACGCGTATATATGCGTGGATGAGCCTGTGCTGCTGGTTTTATGTTTCGTCCCACCCATGATGTCTGGAGTTGGTGTCGACACGCCGCGCTGTATTTCTCCAGCGTAGTCACGGCACTGCGTCGCCGCCGGCTGGGAATGGCGGTCGAGAAGACAGTAGGCCTATCGAAGACAGCGACCGTGTTGCTTCTCTTGTGGGTCCCCTTCTAGAATGCCGCGCTGTTATATTTCGTAAGGCCTATCGATCTATGATTTAAATCTGACTATGGGAAGAAATGGGCGCTTCCCTTCTCTCTCCACTCCTACGCAGCCCCCCTCTCGCCCGCCTGTCGACCGCGTTCCCCGCTTGCCCTGTGAGAATTAACGGCCAGGCTAGATGGAAGATATAACGCCCGTAGCGTCCCCTCGCGTTCCACGACGCGAGGTCGGTAGCATGCCCAACGAACGCCAATGCTCCGGCTTCGCATCGCCTCATGGTCCCCTTTAGCGGAGATGGTGCAATTTTATTCTGCCGTACACGTATGAGTGGATGATCGGTTTCGCCCCAACCATGAAGTCTGGAGCTGGTGTCGACACGCCGGGCTCCATTTCTCCAGCGTAGTCACGGCGCCGCGTCGCCACCGGCTGGGAAATGCGGCCGAAAGGAGAGTAGGCTTATAGGTCTATGATTTAAATCTTACTCTGGGAAAAATGCACGCTGGATCCTTTCACAAGTAAGTGATAACTTTTATTCTGCCGCACCTGTCGCGCGCGCGAAACGCATCGCGATTGACGGCAACGGGCTAACTAAAAGCCGAATTCTTCTGTCTCTCATTCCCCATTAGCAGCCATTGGCATGTTCCAGTAGGAAACGTTAGTAGCTAAAAGCCGACTTCTTCTGTCTCTCATTCCCATTAGCAGCCATTGTTTACCTCCAAGGCAGTGCCTGGTGAGATTTCTCCTGTGCGTGATTAAACAATAAAAATTTTGTTCAAAACGCCGTTGATTGATGAAATAAACCAACGAAAGACGCAGATGTTTTGTAAAAGCAAAACGAAAGAACGCCAGATGTTTCTAAAGCAAAACAAAAAGACGCCAGCTGCTTAACGAAAGACGCCAGATTTTTCTAAAGCAATGGTTTTCTAAACAGAGAAAATTCACAGCGTACATGTAAAATTAAAGTGAGCTGCAATTCGTCATAACTCATCGAACCTTTAGTATAAACGCGCCCGATCTCACGTCGGTGATGATGTACTGGGCAGAATTCACGGAAGATTCACGGTTTACCGATGAACCTCCGCAGCTTCGCCCAGTCATCATCATTCACTCCGTGGATATGCTGTGATTTTATTCTGCCGCACCTGTCGCGCGCGCGAAACGCATCGCGATTGACGGTAACGGGCTCGATTGTACGTCGAGCGCTTGAAATACACCGGCATGGGCTGGCGTGGGCTTTAGCTAGCCGACTTTAGCTGTGCTTCGGAACTCTGTGGAAATTGGTCGTCATAACCGTCGGCTTCCGCATCGCTCACTCGCGTGCAGTTCCGCGTTAGTGGCGTGGTCGATGTCGCTCGAAATACGCCTTTGATTACGTATGACATCACGCATAAATTATTTGATGTTATATTTCAAACGTGTGTTATTAATTCACCTTTCGATGTGCGCGCATCTTCATCCTCTCAGTTGCGTGTGACTAACTATTTGCAATCATTTTGTGATTTGCAGGACGCAGCCGTTTTGCATAGTGATGTGAAAAGCTGAACCACATTTGTCCTTCCATGTGGTGTTTTTCAGGTGTGATACATAGGAGGACTGCTTTTTCATTAAATGACTTACAGCTCATGATTCCATAATATAAACGTTAATACAAAAAGCCGTCTGCAGGATTTTAGTAGCATGTTATAAAGAGAGTAGCACGCGGTGAAAGTATATTATTTTCATTTGGTTACATGGTGCCCTTTAATAATAGTGTTCCGAGTTGTATGTCTCATGAACGTATGATTTGCAGACGACATCGAACTCTTCAGAAATGCAACGAAAAAATAGCGAGTGATCGTCAAAGACCTAAACAGAGAAAGCAATCATGTGAGGTTGAATATGAATATTGTGAATGCAAAGATAATGCTACGTCATCCGGCCAAACAGCGCGTATTGGCAATTGACATCCCGATTCTTGAATGTGTACAGGGCTATGTATATCTAGCTCAAATACTAACAGGGGCGCCTACTCATGTAAAAAGCACAGAAAACATATGGTAAACTTGCTGTATATTCAGGCGCTGTGCCAATAGTTTTCCTACACTGATGTAAAAGTGCCTCTGCGCCAAAGGTTAATTTCTTTGTCATTCGTAACAATAGCAGCCGCCACAAATATTTCAAAATTAAAGAATTGTTTCTTCATAGCATCTGAAGTCATTGAGGTGCCCTCGATGCTACCATGATGATGAGGTAAATGTCAGGCGTTCAGGCGGCCTTCATTAGACAGTCGAGTTGAAGCTCGCGAAAGGTTCCACAACTGCACAACGCAACTGGAGAACCCAGCTTGTCTAATCCTGCGCTTACAACTATCGTTTTAATAGTGTTCTCGGTTTCTTCGCCAACTATTTGAGCAAAGTAAGTTTATTTTGTTGTCTTGGTCCCCGAGTGAACCCAGCCGGGTGACGTTCAGTTTACTCGCGTCTATTGTGGACCGAATAAACTTCTGTCACTCAGTCAAGGGGTTCATGTCATTGTGTCATAGTTTAGACACCTGCGTTTCGTCTTCAAGGGTGCTGTGCCCACTGATTACGCCTATTGACTACATAGCTAAACGTGTCTTTATTTTGTCTTTATGTTGCATGATGATTACTTATGACGCCTTTTTACAGCACCGATTTAACGTGGTGGCATCTGGCGGAAGTCACAACCACCGCAATTTGAATGAATGAGGCTCTGTGCACGGTGACTACGGCCTGTCTGGTAGCAGATGCGGCACACCAGTTGTTGCCTCTGTTGGAGTTGCACACGGTGCCACACGCATCGACGGCAAGACGTACAAGGGCCGGCTCCAAGGCTCTGTGGGCATCGGCGTCGAGATGCCCATTGGAAAATGCCGATGAGCTGGACGACATCTGAAATCTCTATGCGACGCCCTGGCGAAGCAGGAACAATAATAAGGTACTCATCGTGCAGTCTACGCAGCTTGAATGGAGCTGTTGCATAAGCTTTCGTAGACCAACCGCTTTGTAGATTACGAAAATGAATTTAGTGAACCGCCATATTTCCTTAAAAACTTAATATTAGTTCCAGCATTAAATGCTCATTTTGTACTTCCTCACGGACTTCCTGCTTAAGATAAACGCAGCAATATTGTTTATAATTGTGAATATATGTTCAAGCATTCGTTTTGTTTCTATGTTTTTTCTAGCATTATTGCGCACACTTTCTCCTGTTTCGTGCTTTTTTCTTCGCGTCCTTTAATTGCTATTACTAGCGTAGCTAGGCAATAGCCTGAAACATGTTACTCGCCTATCGGAGCTGTATTTAATTGTTCTACCGCGCAATAAGTTCAGCACTCTATAAACAAGCATGCGAAAATGATTCGTGTTAATTTAACAAGCTAGACAGACTTCACTGAGCAGTATTAGTCAAAAAGGGTCATTACTGTAACTATGGCCTCCTCAGATTTATCATAACGAATTTTGTGTTTCAAACGTCGTCTGGCACAACCAGAGTGCGCTTCGCGAGTCGTTGCTAAATAACAGACAGATTCTAACGTGCAAGGCACGTTACAACCTTTAGTAACAATAGGTTTTCCGCTTGTCATGGGGAACAGACGGCCTAATTTGACAAAACCAGAAGGCATAGATCATGTAGTCTGAAATAAAAGAATGAAACCTGGTGGTAGACAATATATTTTAGAAGACGGTTGGACTTGTAAAGCCAAATCATGGACAGCTGAGCGAAAGCTGTCATAATATACTGTAGCAATTACTCTTGAAAGCGAAAGCCTCAACCATGAAATCGCGAAAATTGACCGCCGGCGTCGGCGTCAACACGAGTGATAGATAAAATGATCATCATGTGATGACTGCACACAAGCGTCATCCTGACGTCACAGATTGCCAAAATGTGTGACGTCATCGCACGACACCGTCACATGATCAAATGTGGACTAATCACGGACCAGGGGAACTGCAAAAAGCTTGCAATGCCTCCAATCCTAGACGCAGAGCAAATCCCGGTTTGCTTGAGAAGGCTTACGGAGTGGGCCGGGGTAGGGCCAATAAATCGACTGAGAAGGAAAGGACGACGACGACTTTCGCCTTCATGTCTTTGTAGATGAATGCATAAGCGATGCTGTGAGCTTTTCTTTGATCACGTGACTTGAACAATGGAGCGAGCGAGAAGGAATGTGTGTGCATGTCGTAGCCGAATGAATTCAACAATGCATTACTTGCTTCTTAGCGCCCCCCTGTTAAAAAATGTCATACGACACATATGCCACGTATTCAGTAATTTCGTTTGAGCCCGTATGGATCACATGCATTTTCGTATCATCATACAAGAATATTGAATATACGCCATTTGTGTCATATAATAATTTTCTAGTGACGTGGCGGTCTTACGTTTTGAAACAGTTTTACAGGGCATAAGAGTGGGAATTTAGCTGTCAATGGAAGATCCTTTGCAAAGTTGAATCTACCTACTCATATCAGCAGTGATGTGCGTGATTTTTCAGTTATAAATGTTTCCACTGAGCGATATACTTTACGTGAGCGTGTTAGCTAGAACAGCGAAGCATTATGTGGCACATTTTGAGAACGCATTTTCCTAAACATAAAGAACGCCAAAAAAGGTGCGCTATGAACACTGGCTGGTATTGTTTTTCTGATTTTTAAAGGTTCCCCCTAACAATTATATCTGGGAAGATAGTTATTGAAATTTTCGAAATTATTGCTGCCATTGCCCGGCAGCATCTAATAAATTGGTTTTTGCGTATTAGAAAATATAGCGACAATTAGAGTTATTCTGTATTATACTTGCAACTCCCCAGTTGCAAAACTGGCTTTTACAAAGCCAGTTTACAAACCATTTTACACAACTATTTTCGACCACAACTGAACTTCGCCTTCAAGAGTAGAACGCCGTAGCGCAATCTGGCCCCGTTCGCATCGCCTTCTTAATTGTTAGAGAGGCTTGGCTTCTCGGTGGAGCCATGCCTCGAGGAAAGGAACTTTTGCACGCATAACATTGGCCTTCTTAAAACTCTTCCAGAATGCATAGCTGCTCCAAGTAGAGTTGCGAAGCGCCCACTACGCCACAATTCAACATTTTGCGCATTAGCGAAGTACACACTAGGCGTCCGTAAGGCCATGCGCGCACCTACGCACCTGCACACTTTGTTGATGCTCTTGTCGATTATGATTAATCGAGCCTGAGCTCTTTGTAACGGGTGTGCCTTGAAGCCACCCACACGCTGTGCAGTTCACATGGTGTGACACTTGGTGTGGTTCTACGCTTCTGCCAAGCACTGCATGCGTTAACCCTTTAAAGGCCAGTAATTTCATTTGGATTCGTAAGTTTTTTTTAGGTCAGTGGACAACCTCACGACAACGAAAAAGCTTGTTCTCCAGCTGGAACTCATATTCACCATCTGTTCTAAATATGCTGGCAACCTCGTAGACAAAAGAAAGTCAGGTCACGTGTAAACAAAGGACAAAATCGCTTGCACTTTTTCCGCTGTTCGCTGACCTGGCTTCCTATACAGTGCCGACGTAAGGCATTAGTTTTAGTTCTCCATTAAACATTCAAACATTGATTATTAGATATTTTGATATCCATTTCAAATAATGTAACGTAATAAATAAATAAATCGCACTGAAGATCACATAAATAATATTTATTAGAATATTTCAGTCACAAATAAACTTGAATTGAGAAGTGTGCGCAAATATATTTTCATATTTTTGGACTATCATGATCATGTGCATCTGAAATTGTGAAGAGCAGTTGCTTACGCTTGACAGAATTCGCAACTTAAAGGGTTAACAATGCTCCTCGCGCAACCTGGTGTTTTTCACCCAAACGTTTCCAGCCCTGCCGCCTCCGTATATTAATATTATCTGGGGTTTAACATCCCAAAACCACGATATGATTATGAGAGGCGCCGTAGTGGAGGGCTTCAGAAATTTGGACCACCTGGGGTTTATGAACGTGCACCGAAATCCAAGTACACGGGCATCAAACATTTTCGCCTCCATCGAAAATGCAGCCGCCGCGGCCGGCATTCGATCCCGCGACCTTCGAGTGAGAAGTCAAGCGCCATAAACACTGGACCACCGTGGCGGGGCTGCCGTCTCCATGATGCGCCGGATAGAATAGAGCATTGCTGTGTTAACTGCAAAAACACCATTATGTTCTGGGATGTCCTTTAGATAACTCTGAAGAAACTTTTGGTGAATAATTCCGACACTGCTTGCTTTTTTTGTCCACTTCTCTTGAAGAAGTGCCGTTTGACGTGGTTATTCTCATTGATATGTACCTTTTGCGAAACACGTGTGCAAGACCGTAATGCAGAACGCACCCTTTCTTCAAGCACGCACTTCACTCCAATGGATATTCACCTGAGGGAGATTGACTACGAACCCGACATTGCACCGAACTGCAATACGCAATAATTGTGAGGTGCTCGGCCTTACCACCTTCCGTGTATAACAAAATATGAAGACCTGTTGCTGCAACAGTACACTTTATGTTATCCGTCGAGCGTTTCCTTAGTATTGCTTGTGCGCTTATTGTCGCTATATGATTGTAATCCTACTTCATGCTATTTGCGCTATTTTTAACGTGCATTCCAATACGCGTTCTTATAAATGCTATAAAGCGAGAGCCTCGGCGTGAGTGTGCCGTGCAACGCCTGCCTTCCACGCAGAAGGCCTCGCTTCGACTCCCGCTCGCACTCATCGTATTTATTATTTGCATTGCATCCAACGCGATTTTTCGCTCACGGAGAACGCCGATCTCTTTCGCTCACTACTAACAACGCATAGGCCAACATTGACGTTGACACCCACACCGGAGCTTCTGTGGCATGGGCTCTTTAATG
This sequence comes from Rhipicephalus sanguineus, assembly GCF_013339695.2. Taxonomy (NCBI): domain Eukaryota; kingdom Metazoa; phylum Arthropoda; class Arachnida; order Ixodida; family Ixodidae; genus Rhipicephalus; species Rhipicephalus sanguineus. The sequence goes on from NC_051183.1 coordinate 107,094,952, forward strand.
CTATCGTGATAATGCACCATCCATCGAACGATGCAGTAAAAATATAGATACTGATACCCCACGTCCACAAGGTATATGGTACATGCACCGACGATCACGATAGTGCCTAATGTAAATTCGGAGTGCAGCTTCGTGTTGGGCAAGGCCAACTGTGTTTGCAGTTTTGGCTTTCCGAAAGGCATCGACGACGCCATAAATCATAATTTTTGTAAACTAGAAGATCACCCACACGAATAGAAACCCATTCGTGTTTCTGCGCATAAAGGAGGTTTATGCTACACATCTCTAGGTATTATGTGCAGTTTGTTCATGCTGCATGCGACTGATGACCGTGAAGAATTATGGCTGAGCACATGGCAGTGGTTGTGAAGCATTAAGCCACACACTCGTTGCGCAATGAGCGTTGTGTGCTGACTGGTTCATATTTTACTCTTCTGCCACTCCATATTACATAAGTTAACGCGATTCCTTGTCCGACATGACACCTGGGTAGGGTTTACTTGGTGAAAATTAAGCGCGATGGACGGGACAAAAGGAGGAACACGCAGGTCGAAGTGTTCATTCTTTTGTCCGTTCATCGCGCTTATTTTCATCAAGTATGCTCCATCACCAACTGTTCCTCACCTCGAGGCAGCTGAAGCACATCCTGTATAGGGTCTTTTTGCAAATGAGTTTCAAGTACTTGCGTGGCTCTGCGCTAGAATGCTCGACTGCCATGCAGAATGCCGGGTTCCAGCTCCATTCGATCCTGGTATTTTAGAGGCGAAGCTCCTTATGCCGTGGGACTGTCCATCCTTCGTTTGCTTGTAGCGTTGTAGTAGCCACCTCTAGCTCGTTAAAAGCGCGCGTTCTGGTATGCAGTAGAAGAAGAAGACGACGTTGACGAGTGAAACTCTCGTGCGTCGCCTGTGTGGCGTTCTTTCTTTTTTTCTACGTCTCGTGTTTTCAACGACACCCGAAGGTAACATTTCAGAAGTAACGCGCCATGAGGCTCCTTCTTGGCACGCTTTCTCTTTAGCTCGGTGTCGCCAGATGGAAGACAAGGCTGCGGAACGGAGGGCACGGAAGGCGGCGCCAGCGCGCGCTCGCAGACAGAATCCTGAGGTGAGAGCCCGCGAGGCCGAAGCTGCACGTCGACGCCGCGAAGCAGATTCCGCCGTTCGAGCCCACGAGGCCGAAGCCGCACGGCTGCGGCGCGAATCGGATCTTCAAAATGTGAAGGACCGTGAAGCGGCGAGAAAGCGCGCGTACCGGCAGGCAGAGCCCGAGGCTGTGCGAGCAGGTGAAGTGGCTGCAAAACGCATCAGGCGGGCTCTGCATGAAGGCGCCGACGCGCGCTTCCAGCGGGACTTCCTTGATAACAGTTTCGGCCATAGTTGCGGTGTGTGCTACAGATTGTGGTTCTCAAACAATCTAGTCACAATATCTTCCATCAAGAAGGACCAGCGCTCGCGGCAATGTCCATCGCCGTGCTGCAGCGCGAGTTCGCTTCGCCCCACTCATCATCATTCACCACGTGGATATGCTGTGATTTTTTTTTTCTGATTTGAATTTTTCATGTTTATCGGTTAATGTTTCGTGTCTTTTGGTTACGCCACCGACGGCGACGACGCTCAACGCAGGAATGGGCACCTAAGAGCTGCGCTCTAAAAGGCGAGACGGTGCGCGGTGCGGCGACGCTTAATGTTTGACCTTTCTTTTACACGTTCCTTGGTTCAGCAGGCGAAGCGATGCCATATTCTTAAAAAGAAGATTTGGATAATACTTAAATTTTAAAGCAGTTTATGTTAAGGAACAAAAGTTGTGCTAAGATACAGGACGAAAAATTGTGAATCTGCAAACACGACCGACCGTGCGTATGGCACACATTCCGCGCTCAGCCGATATGAAGTCATGCAGGTCGAGCCTGCGGCCAAGCTAAGCCGAATCGCTCTGTGTTTTTTGTCGCTTCCACGTGCGCTTTGTGTAATTCCGATGCTTCACGTAAGCCTGTTTACACGGTGTTTGCTTTAGTGTGTTTCCGCGAGACCAGCGACGCCTCTATTACGCGTCGAATCATACCCACCAACTAGCCAAATTTCCGCGTTTAATTCAAAGAGCGTTACATATTTCTGATTTCATGGCTTTGTTTATTTTTAGCATTTTTCAGGCGCTTCCTCCAGTGCCGATGCGGCAGCCCCGAAGAAACTGGCACAAGACATAGTAGCCTTTGCAAAATATTCTCCTGCAAGATCACCAACATGATGAAGGACAAGAAAAAACAGTAAATGACAACAGATAATCAAGCCAACGAAAGTATAGGAGATGTTATTTGTAATAATTGAGATATAAATGAAGAACGTAAAGTGGACAAACCGATAACCTGCCGCAGCAGGGACCGACCCTGCAACCTTCGAATAACGCGTCCGATGCTCTACGAATTGAGCTACGATGCCAGTCATCATGCCGTCCACTTTATCGGGCACATTTGTGCATTCAAACCTGGGAGTGTTAATCAGTGCCGCTCGTAGTAACGACAGCGAGTGTGGAACGCTCTTTTTTGTCTGCCTGCGTCACGTGATGAAATTTGCAGCTTCTCATGACTGAACGAGCTTTACAGCTCCTTCAAATTGGTGGGACGGAAGTCTGAAACTTTATTTCAATTAATTTAATTGTTTACCTTTTAAGTCCCAGAAACCAAGGTATGATTGTGAGGGACGCGGTAGCGGAAATTTGGTAGTACTGTAGTGGCTCCGGTTATTTTGACCATCTGGTGTTCTTCAAAGTGCACCTAAATTTAAGTACACGGGCCTTTAATTTTTTGTCTCCATCGAAATGCGACCGCAACGACTGCGATTCGATCCCACGAATTAATACTAAAACAAGCTCCGAAATGAGCTCTCACACGGTAGAAGAGTAAAACAAGCGCTGAACTCTCTCATGGGATGCAAAGATGGAGCAGGCACTTTGCTCCTTCTTGCCAGGAGGCATGAACAGGCGCTTATACTCTTCCTCGTCGGTAGAGAAAGCGGGGTGAGATCTGTAGCAGTATAGAAGCTCTTCAACTCTTACTGCAGGCTTTCCGGTTCTTAGAGTTTGGTGGGCTACTCCTGCCTGTTAATAGAAAATGTTCGTAACTTTCGCGCCCGCCCAGTTCACAACCAGCGGTAGAATCAGCGTATGAGTCCCGCATTGATTTTCACATGACTGCAATTCTGCAGGTATACTTGTAGGTACAGTGCAGATGTTCGCATTTGCCCACGAGTAATTTTTCTAGGCAAGAAATTTCACTGGGCATCTATATATAGCATCTATTATCATATATGTTCTACATGGATATATTTACTAAGGCGAATACGTTAGAAGCTTCATCAAACGTGAAAATTGAGCTTCGGTGGCATCAGCGTCCTGCGTCGACTGCGTCAATCGTCGGCGGCGTCAACACAATGTAGCGGACATGCACAAGCGACGAGCGCTTGTGCATGTCAGGTACATTATTTTTTGTCCCTATTTGTTTCCGCGCTATGATACAAGCCACTTTACGATGACCCAACAAGCCCATAGTGGCCCCGCCACGGTGGTCTAGTGGTTATGGCGCTCGAATGCTGACCCGAATGTCGCCGGATCGTGGTTTTGGAACGTTAAACCCCAGATATTATTATTAACAAGCCCATAGTGGTATACTTGTAACCTTGGTGAAAGGAGAGCCGATCACGGAGGCGGTGAAAAACTAGCCGAGGTGCAGAAAGCTTGCAATGCCTCCGATCCTAGAGGCAGTGAAAAACCCCATTAGTCGCAGAAAGCACTCGGAGAGGGGCGGGGTGGGATCGATACATGAACTGAGAAGAAAAAAGAAGACGGCTTTCACGTTTGAGTCGGCTTAGGCGAATGCATTAGGGAACCTGTGAGTTTTTACTTCTCTGATCCGCGCCAGCTGTGCGCAACAAGTGCTTTTGGACGAACGCGTCATGTTTTTTTCCCGCGGCGGTGTGTTTTTTGCAGCACCGCCATCATCAGATTCATAGCTATGTCAATAAGCTAAGTGACAAGCTAGGCTACAAAAACGAATAATGAGAGCTGCATTCGGATAATGTAGGCTACAGTGTTGTTAAGGGGCGTGGCTCTCTAACAATTCCTTGATGGTGTGACAGCCGAACCGTATGGTGACGCACTTGCACACATAACCATCTTGACCCACATATACCCAAACTAAAAAGATGACAAGAGAAATATGTTTTCACAATACTGTACTTCTACCCTAAAAAGAAAGCACAAGTCCTTTATTTACTGCCAGGCAAACGCAGCATTCTTTTTCAAGCCGTCCTATACATATAGGACACTGGGCATTAGGGGTGCTATGTGCGGGTGTGGTAAGCCTTTAAACATTTCAAGTGCACAACGACATTGCACTTCTTCCTCTCCATGACGTATTTCATAAAAAGCACGCGTTTTCCCGGAGAAGGCGGTTGGCATTTCACGTGCACTTCTTCCTCTCCATGGCCTCTATCACACAAAGCACGCGTTGGCCCTGAGAAACTGGTTGGCACGTGGCCGCATGAAAAGCAAGCAATGTATACGCTTGCACACGTTGCGAATGAGGCCTGCTTGATGTGCTGGAAGTGGCGCTAGTCATCAGCAAAAGAAATAGCGATGTTAGAGTGCATCAAAGAGGCATCCTATATGTAGGACACTGGGCATATATGGGTGAATTCTTTTTAGGAGCACACCAGAACTCGCACCCAGCCAACCGAAAGTTAAGCGCTGGCTCTAATGTTATGAAACCCGTTTAAAAATAAAAACGCATACAAATACGAGGCAATGTCCAAGTCAGGAGTTGTGCGGAATACATATTATATCAGAGTACAAGTTTAGCTTATACAACTGTCACAATGTATCACGAAAATAAGTTGAATGAGTCAATTGAAGAAGTATACTGTTTTCTTAATGCCTGGGATCATTTAGGTACCTGACGGCGCACACCAACCACGTATATCTCTCTACGTGGCTCTGTGATACGTTTCAGCAGTGTGAAGAGCGCTGCGAAACTCATTGAGTGCTTCAGTTATTTGAATTAGTTAACTGGAAGATTAATAAATAATATGTGGGGTTTAACGTCCCAAAACCACGATATGATTATGAGAGACGCCGTAGTGAAGGACTCCGGAAATTTAGACCACCCGGGGTTCTTTAACGTGCACCTAAATATAAGTACACGGGCCTCAAACATTTTCGCCTCCATCGAAAATGCAGCGGCCGCGACCGTGAAGCTAATTGATAGAGCACACATTTTTATGGCGGGTATGCGCTATCAAGATGGCATACACCCGCAACACTACAGCCTTTTTCTTTCTAAATTATACCCAACTTATCTATAAGCTGTCCAAACGCTGGGCCTAACTCCATTAAATACACTCAAATGGAGCAATAAACGTCTTTCCATTCATTTCTATGGCTGGAGTTTTTTCTGATTGAAACTTCACTTTGCCTGGTGAGGAGCAACCATTGAAACGGCACCATTTTTATTAACTTGCGCTCATTTGGTAAAAGGGTAAAATGCAAACCTTATTTCTGTTCTCTGAGTGCTTTTTGTTACATAGGTAAAGAAGAAAGCTATAAGATAGGCAGCCGAGCTTTGCCCTATAACCTGATCATGCATTGCGGCTTTTCTGGATGACTTAAGCTAGTTGTGCCCCTACTTATTCGGCTCCAACGACAGCTGCCAGGTTTAGAACTTTTGTGTCACTGTCTCTACACACGTTGAGAACCACAGCTGACTAACACACGGTTACAACCTAAGCATAGATTTAAGCTTCGTCCACCGCCGTCACTATGCCCCCCCCCCCGAGACGGTCGCCACAGAAGGCTCAATGGGCCTTTCCTAAAGCTCGCGCGGGCGCCGTGCATCATGGCAAAATTGAGCGCCAAACTCCGACGTCTGCTTCAGCCGCGCATTCGGGCTCATCGCAACGCACGTGGTTCGTCGATTCACGTGCCGTCTCCGGACGCCATCACGTTGTTATCGCTCGTTCTCATATTGGGATTGTCGTGGGAGGCTCCGGAGTAAACCACGTTGTATCTCGCAAGGCATGTCATGCGGTGCAACTGAAAGTTAGCAGCAACAATGCAAATATTCACCCTTCCCTACCAGCTCACGCCTTTCATTGCGTGGCACGAGCCCGTAGCTTCGGAAAACCGCTTTCTCGTACCACGTTGTCGCCGAGCGGGCTTGTAATGCGAACTAAAAGCTGCCTATATTGGATATGTAGCACGCACGCACGATCCTCTCAATGACCGAGCTCTGTAGTGTGCGCATTTCTGATAGCCCATGTTTTCTCTAAATACTCAATGTCAGATTTCAACAGTGCGCGTGTTTTTGATAGCCCGTGTTTTTTGTTCTAAGCTTTCATTGCCGCATTTGGACTATGCCAGTTGCATTGTAAGAGTTTTAAAAAAAATCCTATTCTTCTTTATAACTATGCTTAAACGTCCCACCGTGTACAAAGTACTGTTCATCAAACATGTTTATTTATTTATTCGTTGATGTCATAGTTGTTTTGCAGGTGTGATATTTCGGAAACTCCCACGACTGCTTTGTTTAAACGGGTCCCTACGTATGCTTGGAGAGAGCATTTTAGAGATTTCCGTCGTCATTCTACGAGGCTAGTGTGACAACCAACGAAGATAGGCGTCGTGATCTTACTTCTGTAGAGTGCTTATTTGGGCGGGTTGCTACATGTTCATAAACAACGAGAAAGTGCGCGAACCACAGGACAGCAGGACAGAGACGGACCAAGCGCTGGCATATACAAAGACTTTATTCCGTACAAGAGATACTCACTGATCATGAAGCAAAAAATGAAAAGCAGTCGTACCCGTGAACGATAGGCAAGCCGCGCAGAGCTCTCTCTGTGGTTGTCATGCTATATATGATAAATGCAAAATAGTGAGGCGCAATTATGACCTACGAGCACGTTAAATATATAAGGCGTATGGCATCGACAAAAAAAGGTGATATGTGCGTGAGTTTGCCTTCGACAGCGCTGCTCATTAAGCAACTTGCATATCTCTCACGTCTATGATGGCTTTTCATTTTTCACTTGATCGCGTACAATTGTTAACATATACCTTGGCGTTGTTGTCCTCTCCCTCACACCCTTTCATGAACAATGTGCGTATGTGTACTCCCTTGCAGGGAATAAAGCATTGGTAGTAAGTCAGCACTTGGTCCATCGCTCTCCTGTTGTCCTGTGGTTCGCGGTGTTTATCGTTTTCTACGCCACTTCAGGCAACACAATTTTCCAAACGAACAAAGTATGGTGCGCACAGAATTGACAAATTGTAAACCGTCCATCTTGTCTTTGCCGGTTTATCCACCGCACCCATTCTGTCTCCATCTTCTCTTTTTAAGGGTATAGGGTAAAAAGATTAGCGCAGTTTTTGAAAAGTCGTGCTAGGCGAAGTCACAGCATATATGGTGGACTGGTGGTGAATTTGTGCAGTGCATTTACTATGTACAGTGTGGTTGCCTAGAACCAGTCAGCGTCGTCCATTTCCTCGTCCTCGTCGTCCGACCTCGAGGTCGGGCGACGGCGTAGCGGTAGCGAATATTGGAGTGGCACGGCGCCGGTACGCCGGGATTTATTAGTTTGCTGCCGTGGTAATTGCAGCATCCTCCGTCAGTCGTTGTTATTGCATACCACAGTGGCCATATCGGCGCACGTGATCTGGGAACGAAGCAGAATAGGAAGAACAGGATGAAGGCAGTGAAGAGCGCGCGTGCTGGTTCATGAAGATGATACTTTTTGTTACGCCACACGAGGCTGCGAGGCTTTCTCTCTTTTTCCCACCTCTCCTTTTGTGTCTGTTGTTTTCTATCTCTTTCCCTCTCTGTCTATGTCGTTCTCTGTTTGTCGGTCTTCTTCTCTCGTTCTTCCCTTTCGTGTCCTTTTTCTTTTTATCTTTATTTCAATCTCCTTGTTTCTCTATCTCTCTATCTGTGTAGTCGGTGTCTCGCCTTTTGTCTTCTAACAGCGAAGGAAAAAACAGGAAATCGTCCCTTGTCCGACGAACAAAAAAAAACAGTCATCATTATAAACGGGCATGTGCCATAGAAATTGGATAAGTCCCACTACACACCACTGGTCCAGTAATAATGAAGAAGGCAACAGTTAGCGCAACAAATGTGCCATAAAAATCGGGTAAATTCCAATATACTCAACACTGCGCGACTAAAAATGAAGAAGACCACAGTTAGCTGAACAGAAAATGACTGCGAAGCAACGGCGGCCAGCCGAAGGCCCCGAGTACGTATAGCGAGAGAATACTAGGTAACGGGAAAAGCAACCGCAGCTACGAGAAGAGCCGAAGCTATGGAAGGCCTACGCCAACAACGACGTGCCCATAGACTTATGAGGTGCGAAGACTTGTTTTCAGCGCGAGTTTCTGTCTCTGGAGATTGCACGTGCGTGTCGTGTCTGTGACTGTCTGTGGTTTAACTCGAACCTCTCTGCGCTGAGAATGAAAGTAGAAACAACTTAGCATCACCTAGGCGAAGCCTAGCAACGACCTACAAGCAACCTAGAAGCAAACCTCATCACCTAGCTCAGGCCTAGAAACAACCTAGAAGCAACCAGATCAGTCTTCAGAATCGTCAAGGTTGACTTTTCTAAGCCTTGCGCGGCTCAGTGCAAGCATCACTATTTTTATCTGTTTATTTAACTGCTTATTGCTTTCTCTCTCTCTCTCCGTAGTCGGTCTCTCGCCTTCTACTTTTTTCTCTGCCTCTGTGTTGCTTCAACGTCTTTCTCTCCATGGTTATATCTTTCTGTCTTTTTCTCTCCCTTCCCTTCCTTTATCTCTTGTCTATGTCTTTGTTTCTGTATCTTTCTCTGTGTAGTTCGTATCTCGCTTTCTATCTTGTTTCTCTCTTTGTTTCCTTTCTTTCAATGTATTTGTGTGTTTGTATTTTTCTCTCTGTCTGCCCATCTATCCATATATATATATATATATATATATATATATATATATATATATATATATATATATACATATATATCTCTGTACTCTTTCTCCCATCCTCCTTTCCCCTCTCGTGATCCTCAGATCTCTCCTCCTGACTGTCACTTTCCTTTCCCACCACATTGCTGTACTATCAAGGGCTGGGCAGAGATACTCGGAAAAGTATTCCGGAATACAGATATCGAAATACATGGACCGGAAATACATGGACCGGAAGCCTAAAATACAGATACTGAGATACGTTTGCCTTTAGCGTAACGGGATATTTCGGAGATACTTTTGCAATATGACGAAAACTGTATTCCCGAATACAGATACTGCAATACAGGTACTAGGATACTTCTTTTTTATTCCAAAGATGCTCGTACTCCGCAAAGACATAAGTGGAGCATAATGGTGTAAATAAAGTTGCAGTGCATTGAAACTTTTAGTTTATTTCTTTATTACAGTACCCGCAGCGCCATTAAGACATCACAGAGGGGGGGGGGGCCGTTGTCGGCTTACAAAGTACATAATTAGTAATAATGACATAATTACACATACCAATTGCAATAAAAAAAGTACTCTATTTCACAGCAACAGTAACAAGCATTGGACACCGAAATCGACATGCTTGGTGACGACTAAATGAGCTATGCTAGAAACAGCATAGTTTAGGCAAATCACTCCAATCACCAATGAACACCAGTGAATTGAAAAAAAGTAGACATTTACTTTGCACATAAGATCGGCTTTGCTAAGTAGGTTGCTGTGTGAGCTTCTGAAGCAGGCTGCTTCGCAGCACAAGACTCGCGAAAGAAAAAAATGTTTATCTAGCGCTGCAGACGGGCGCGAATTCGTGTTATAGTGAATAAATACCGCCTTCATAGCCGGATAGCCCTGGAGCGCGGCGACATCTCTTCTCGGGCCATCTAGACACCGAAACACTTCCGCCCTCACGTGGGTTGTTCTGACCGCTCAGAAGCCCAAGTCGGTCCCCATCTTCGGAATCATCAGCCCTTTGGTCCGGTCAGTGCCGGGTCAGTGCCGGGTCAGTCAGACGACTGAGTATTCCGCTGCCAATATAGGCCGGTCATAAATACATACGCGCAATGGAGCCCTATCTGTCGAAACTGCACAATCCAAAAATTGGCTTCCTAAAATCACGTTCTTTGGGGGTGAGAGAGTGGAAGCCCCCCCCTCCCCCAAGTCGCTCCTGCAAGCTCACTAAACAGACGTGGAATGAGGGACAGCTGCTCAGAGCACCCCATCAGCAACTACAGCAAGCACTCGCCGCCTGGGCCGAAAGGGTCACTTTTCAATAAAGGTGTCACCACCACCGACGCTACCAGCACCCATTTCAGCTAGCCGCAACAGGCGAAGTCGCCTCCGGCGGTGGAGGAGCTTGGTACCACAAAAGACCATTTCAAGCTTGTGATCAATTAGGAACGCACCCTGACACGCTGGAGAGGTGGCTGAAAGCGCGACAAAGATAGCCATCTTCTAGTCACTTCCGCCGCGACTATGGGAACTGCTTTTAGAAGTGCCACCGCTTTGAGAACTGAACGCACGCGAAGCATTGCAAAGCCTCTGTTCCAAAGCGGTATCCGCGCGGGGGCTCACGAAGTAATGGTTTGCCAACCGAAAAAAAGAAACTAGGCGAGCTGCACTGGCCTTGAGAGACATCGACTTTCGTCGGCAGAGGCCGACAACACTGCCTCCGCGATTCTGCCGTCTGCAGCGTCGCGCGCCTTACCACATGGGTCATTCTGTGCTTGAGGGCAAACCATCGCCGTCCTTTCTGTCGGGGACCGGCGGTGCGCCTTTGCTTGTCTTGGCACAAAAACAAATGAAAAAAAAACGTCACACTCCCTTGGAAACACGCGTCAACTCATTTCCGAAAGAAAGAAAATGTAACGAGATACCCGTGTCCTGCATTGTATCGCGATACAAGCGATACATCGTACAAGTATTTCGCTACTGAGGTACAAATACATTTTTCAAATGTATCTCGATACAGAAATATAGATACTCAGAAGTATCTCTGAAATACTATCGCGATACTCTTGTATCGCGATACTGCCCAGCTTTGGTACTAACTTATACAAGGCTATGCTCCGTGGATAACCCAGTGGTTAGGACGCACGCCTCCCGATCCTGGCTACGGCATATCAACTTCTTTTCGCGAGGAATATCTCTTTCATTCTATTTCTTTCTATATTTCTGGCTCGCTCTTTCTGCGCTCGTTCTTTTGCCCGTGAAGTTATGCCATTATCCGGACAATCGGCGCAGTTCCTCTGGTAGCGAAGCCGAAGAGAAAGAAGAGGAAGGCGACAAAACGATGGCGCGTGCCGGTTCATGATGATGATCGTCTTCTATCTACGACACACGGCCAACCTTCTATCTACGACACACGGCCAACCTTTTAAAGCACAGCTGTTAACTGTGCTTTAAAATGTGTCCATGCACCATCCTGTTGTTATCACCATCTAGAAAACATCACGCCAATTCGCGTCCTCAACTTGACGGAACTGCGTCACAAGGAACAGCCTGCACTGATCACGTAGTACATTTATTATTCTAAACGTGCGAGAACATGCACAAAATTGCGCGAGCACCAAGTAAGGAGAACGTTAAATGAAACGCGGCTCACACTTATTTTCCACATTGCTTTGCGCGCCCGCCAGGAGCTAGCGCGGCGCTGTGGTTTACGGACAGTTTAATTGGAAATGATGGTGATGCATTATCTAACCGCTGCGTAGCAGGGAGCTTTTGCTGGAATTGTTACTAGAACGCTCCTCATTTCTGTTCTCAAAAGTGATTTCAAGGAGACACTCTACTTCAGAAGCAAGGCAAATTCCATTGTCGAAATAACCCCCGATTCTTGAGATATACCTTACCTACAGGCTTTGATCGCGTCACGTTACCATCTTCATGCAAACTCAACTTTGTCTGATTTTTGTACTGCTGCTTACCACAATGTGATTTCATTTTGGAAAACCAGGATTTACAAACAAACACCTGCAGGTCAAACTATGAAACATATCGCAAAGCACACTGTAGATTAGGAAACAATTCAGGGTTCAGAAATATACTGAGTTCCGCCAGCTGTTTTAAGTTATGTTGGGAAATATGTAAGACATGCGAATGCGAAAAAATGTAGAAACAGTGTCGGGTGAAACGGCGGAATTGTTGTCGATCACTTCTCGGCATTTCAATCTGTGTTGTTCACATATATCACATGATGTAATGCAGAGTTATATCTGAAGTATTTCTACAGGTTGTGCGTTCTAGGTAAGTCACCTGTGTGCAACCTATACGTATTGCGCTGCTGTGTTATGTGCTGCGCTCTTTGTCACAGATTATTACTTGTACTACTCGGAGGGTATGATTGGATCAGATGCATACATTGCCCTCCAGAGTGATGGGCATTCATATTTGGATTGTCAATGTAATACAATTAGATATTTCATTGTGTGCAACAGTCGATGTGTTATGCGTCGTGCATTTGTTTAAACTTTTTGTCGCACTTCGAGATTGCGCACTTCATTGAGATTATGCAATAAGTTGGGACCAAAATACTGTTAAACAACCGTACAGAATCACGGCAGGCGGCTTTCACTGTGTGCAAGGAAGTTATGCCGCAAAAACAGTAGAATGTACCCATGATGCTGATTGGGTTAAGACAAGCGTAATCGTGAAGGAATTAAACTAGTGCTCCCGCCAGTAGCTGCAATTGCTTCTCATACATAATACACAAAAATGCTAAACAGGCTTGATGGCAGCCTTACAACTGCGTACTCAAGCGCCCCGGTCAAAAAAAAAAAAAACAGACACATGCTCACCTAGTATATTTTAATACTGAAGCCGAAGCCGAAACGACTTTTTAAGTTTAAGAACCATTTCATTTTTGTTCAATGTTTATCTGCGTGTTCATTCCTTCGTTACACCGCCTCCGTGATGTGATGAATTACGTATTTCGCTGAGTACGAGTATATGAGCGGTAAGGTACGACAGGTAATAGGGCTTGCTTATCGCGCCAATCCCGCCCTCCACTGTGAGCTCGCACACAACGGGTTTCAGCTGCGCATTATACTTCTGTGCGGCAACGATTTTCCAGTAATTTAGGGCTAAGAATCATGACGTAGACAAAGCTAATGGTAAAAAATCTGGTGAAAAGTAAAAAGATCACGATTGTGAACCATTCTTTGGAGTTCATGCAAGAACATGTATACATAAGCACTTACTAACGGAACAGCTTAATGAGGAAAAGGAAATTCATGCAAGAATAAGAATGAGCTGAACCGCGTTCAGCAGGCATTCCCAAACGATGACATAGAATTGACCATGGTCATCAAAGCAAAAAGTATTGCATCCCTGCATACTGCCAGTTAACTGTTGGGCCGAAGCGTTGAGGACCACAAAGCAATTGGGGAAAAAGTTGAAAGAAGGCAGAACGCCTTGACGCTCCACGGGAAGCGGTGCTTTGGCTGCACTAGCTTATAAACCCCGTGATGTAAACATGCGGCTGCTAGAAATTCAACGTTGGCGGTGGTTCGCATCGGCGTAACCGCATACCACCCGTGTTGCACGACAAAGCTCACAGCTTCTACAAGGACGTGTTCCTCGAGAGCCTGATGTGGATTACCATTGCCGAGACTTCGATACGTAGAAGGTGCAGCAGTAGCGCGAGTCGTTGTGCCCTAACGTATCTCGCTTTTTCACAGCAGGGTGAATCCGCCACCGCCGCTGCCGGCTTGTCGACTTATGTCTATTCGTGTATCCCCTGAAGCAACCGCTTTAAAAGGTGAAAATTATTTCTTTTCCGTGTTTTGCATCTATAACTTGAATTCAGTACCAAATTAAATGCTCAGAAAACGGGCAAACTGGAATGAATCCTAGAAGCGGCGAAGGCGGCGGCGGCATACACGAGGGGCAGAACAAATCTGAACGTTTTCGTTTATCTGAACACAGTTTGCGGGCCGGATCTTAACACGGTCTGAACACGGCTATCCGGCCGCTCCAGCGTTTTAGTTCGCTTTTCACTGCTCAAGTGTGAATGCGCCATGAAGGGCCCCTCTCCGGGCCTCAACGTTTCGAGCTGACAGGTGCGATCCATACATTGCGTACTCACGATCACGCCTGCCATGATTTGCAACCCGACGCGCCGCGGAAAGATATCAAATTTCAAACTGAATGCCACTTGCCCTTCGTCTCGCGGGCGTGCACCTCAGTATGGGAGGGGACGTACAAGGGGACGTACAATATGGTGGAGGACGTACAAGGAATGGCCCTACGTAGTTAACTGCGCTCTGACGTCGCTCCTCTGCGTAGACATCGGTGCTCTCTCGTCGCTCCCAATAGCACGTGACCCGGCGAGAATTATTCTACGCGACATGTGCAGTTTGTGTAATTTATTGCTTCAATAGATGAATGAATGTTGAGAAAAATAATAAAACACTCAAACGAAATGTGTGCTAATTTATTATTTCTTTACTTCCAACTGCAGCGAGATGCGAGAGTAATCTGCCTTCGTTTCGAACGCGTTCATGTTTTCGCGGTTTCCGCATCGTGAAGACGCTTGCCGTGACAACGAAACGGTAATTTTGTACCGCGTTACAGCGCTCACTAGGCTCATTTATCCTCCCGCATCTACCTAAATGTTCATTTGGCAGTGGTTCATGATACCTCTTAGCTCGTGTCCGTGCAGATGTCGCAGGTTTTTGGGTGAGCCGGTTATGTGTTTTTTTTTCAGTGGCGGCGGGCTTTTGGGTACATCACCATTACCAGCTTCGCAAGTCAGTCAATACAAGCTTCACTGGAAGAGCGGATAATGACTGCTATAGTTCAGCAATGCAGTCAACAGTGTTGACACGGGCAGTCACGACGGTGAGGGGGCCCGGGTCCTTAAGTATCTGACTATGGTGACAGCGCAACACTCATCGTACACGTATGGCATCCAAACCGTATGGCGACGCCGCATATTTTAAACGGGTGGTGCCACGAAATTTGTAGCTTGCGCGTTCTTTGCTGCAAACGTTTATTATAGCTCCAGGGAGCGTAATACGCGCACGAAGGTTGATGCATTATCGCAAAATATTTAATATCGCCTTATTTATGGGAAGAACTTTCGGTTTCAGTTTCTGGACGACGAGCTGGGCGATGACGTCGGAGTATAGGAAGCTTGGACACATTAACACAAACGGCTGTGACGCACGCAGTGCTGAATCATCTGCTCTCGCACACACGTGCTGCACAAGCAGCAGCAAGTCAAACGCGCCGACAGTTGTCATGGCTAGCTGCAGCAACCGCGATTCTCACTCTACGTCTGCATCCGCGTCCGACCTCACTGAGGACATCGACTTTTCCTTTTCTGGAAGCAGCAAGAAGGACGGAGTACGCAGCTTCCTTGAAAACCCAAACAAACATTTTATTTTCGATCCCCTGGCCGGCGACGACGAGGAGGCGCCCACCATGCCACTGAGACAGCGTATATTTCGTGACCGCTAGGGTTTCCATAGATGGATGGATGGATGAATGGATGGATGGATGAATGGATGGATGGATGGATGGATGGATGGATGGATGGACGGACGGACGGACGGACGGACGGACGGACGGACGGACGGACGGACGGACTTTATTTTGGTCCCTCAGAACGCGCTCTAGCATGTAGCGGGCCGCTCCCGCGTCGGTACAGAAAGACAGTCTCTGCTGCGTCGCGGGTCCATTGGAAGGGTTTCCATGAAAGCAAATGCTGCAGGCGTCTGCACCCTGCCCTCCCGAGTATTACTGCTATGCGCTCTGGTCATTGTGATCTGGCGTGACATCACTAAAACTTTTGTTGCGCTTTTCATAGAGCAATCGGCCTCGATCTCGCATTTCGACACTCTTTGAAAGCGAATTAAAATATATATTAAAAGTTTCCTGTGCCTGACATTTCGTGTTGAGTGTTCTTGCATACAGAGGAAACCCGCAACAGGCTTTTTATAGCCTCCAAGTTTGATGGCACCACCCCTTTAACCTTGAGTGGGATGTCCTGTAACGTGGGCGCGCATTACCATAGGTCGGCAAGTTCCGTCATGAGTCCACTCACTCAGACTCACATGAGGCCGTGTTGAATGTTGGGCGAGTTGGTTCGGATTCATTTTTTGAAAATGCGCGGAGGAAACGCGTTGTCCTGTGTTTATCGCCTTTATCGTGTGACCGTCTTGTTCCGCGCATTTGCAAACAATGAGGCCGTGAGTCTGAGCCTGAGTGAGTGCTGGTGAGTAATATTTTGGTGACTTTCAGTCCGAGTGACGCCTTTCGCGGAAAATGTTAGTGAGGCTGGGTCGGAGGGAGTCTGATGGAGGAAAATGTTGGTGAGTCAGAGTGTACCCTAAGCGGAGAATATAATTGTTGAGTGAGTCTGAGTGAGCTCCACTTGCTTTCCTACCTACGGTCCTATCTACTCAACTTAAGCATTGCTGTCAGCCTTATGTCAGCACACACTTGTACCCACGTTTAGTCACACATGCTTTAATGCACTAGAGCTCATATGCCAGCACAAAGTTCAGTGATCAGCTGTTTTAGTTGTAGAGGTTGGTGGATCGGGGTGCCTTCACCTCTCTTCTCGCAAAATTGTACGCGGTAAGTTCTTGATAAAGATATGTCATGTCAGTCGGGACACTCAATAAAATTGGGCTTACTAGACTGCCACGACTGTGAACTCGTATTTGAAAGTACGAGGTGAATAGCGTCCACGTAGAGTAGCAATTGTGTGAGATATTGGTGTTAAAATCATTGACCACAATGGCTGAAAAAGCTAATCATACTTCAACTGACTAATGATTCAACTCACTTCCACTCACCAAGACTTAGATCGAGTAGTGCGTCTGAGTGAGTCTGGCTGAGTAATATTTCGGGCGTCGGAGACTGATTAAGCCCCGCTGAGAAAACTTTCAGTGAGTATGCGCCCAATGAGTTCGGCTGATGGAAATTTTGGTGAGGCTCAGTCCTAGTGAGCCCTAGGCGCAAAATATATTTGACTCCGTCTCAGTGAGCTCCAGCTATTTTTGTTGTTGCTGACCTATGCGCGTACACATCTTTCCACCGCTGCACGCGTACACGTAACCGCACACCGGCATTTGCACCCAGCGAACCAGATGTCAAGCGTTGACTCAAATGTTATGAAACCCTAGTCAAATAAAAACTTTTCTTAAAACAAGTTAGTGGTAAAAGGTACAAGTTTTCTGGAATACATGGTATATCGCAGCACAAGTTGAGTTAAAATGGGCCAATAAACTGTCAGGATTATCTATGAAAATTAGCAGGATGAGTTCATTGAAAGAACAGGCTGTTTTCTTGTGAACTGCTGGGATCATTGAGGTAGCTGACTGAGCACATTAACCACGCACTTCTTTGGTTCATACTTGTAACAATGCTTCAGTAGAGCGACGGCGTGTTGCGGAAGCTCATCGAGTGAGCTTAAGTTCATTGAATGAGTGATGCAAAGAGCAGACAGCTTCTTTGCGGGTTTGCGCCATCAACATGGCACACACCAGCAACATGTCGGCCTTTTTAAAGGGGCAGCATCTATTAGCGAACCCAGGTCACTCTGACCATTTCTATCTATCTATCTATCTATCTATCTATCTATCTATCTATCTATCTATCTATCTATCTATCTATCTATCTATCTATCTATCTATCTATCTATCTATCTATCTATCTACCTATCTATCTATCTATCTATCTATCTATCTATCTATCTATCTATCTATCTATCTATCTATCTATCTATCTATCTATCTATCTATCTATCTATCTATCTATCGTGGTAGCCACGCCCATCACATGACAGGTGTCGCAGCAACACTTGCTAGACACAATGATGCGCCCGGTCCATTCGGTCGCCTGTAAATACGCAGCCAACTTGGTGCCCAAGGGAGTCGGCTAGGTACGCGCAGGAAGGGTGGTAAACACAGTGCGCGTGTGTGTTTAATGTGCCCGTCGTTGAGAAGTCTAAGGCGCAATTGTAGTGGCCCTACGAGTTACTATATTTTCGTTTACCGTTAACCTTCTTTTCGTAATAAATTTTCTGTGTTCAACTTCGAGCTTCACTTGTTTTTTGGAGCTGACGACCCGAACCCCACATTTGGCGCCCAACGGGTATTGCCGTCCGCTACCAGCAAGGATTGAGTCCACACTAAAAAATACTGCTGGAAGTCATGGAGCACCTCGACGTCGCCTCAACGGTAGTCTGCGCGGCGAGGGGACACGCCGAGTCCGTAAACAACCTTACAAGGAGGCGCGTGCTGATCCAGACCGACGACAGAGGACGAGGTTACTGCCACCTTTTGTGCAGCTGGGTACACCGGCGCGGGCAAACGAAGAGGCCGCGCTCAAGATTTTCCACGAAACGCGAGCGAAAGAACCTCAATGCGGCCACAGTAAGATGAACCATGGAGAGTCCGACTCCTACGATGACGGCGGGTAGGCTACCGGGGACGACGAGAACGAGAGCGCCGCAGGTGTTTTCGTGGCCCCAACCCACGAATGCGTGGTGACGCAGGGTGACGACGAAGGCACACACTCGCCCCTGTGATCTTCGGTGGCGTTGTTTTCTAAGATCACGCCGGAATGTTTTATCTGAAGGCCAAGCGACCAGGACGACCTGGATGAAGATTCTGCGCCGCGGCAACGCAAGAAGCTGCAGCTAAAGCCTCGCTCGGTACCCATGGAACAGAACAAGGAGGCTGCTGCCGTGCCCAAGGCCCCTCAGCCTGCACCTAAAGCCTTGTCGCTCATTTTCGGCGGAGCGCGACCCGTTGACACGACTGGCCGAAAGCGTAACATCGAAGCACGGCTGACTCGACAGCATGAGGAAGAGCGCCCACAAATTCGGTACCAAAAACCCTTTCAGGACAGTCGCAAAAATGACCGGGCGAGGCGCTCTAGCGTTGCCTTTTGGTCGTAGCGACCGCGGCATTTTGCGCAGTGTGGCAGAACTTCCTACAACGGTGGAGCATGACAACCACAGTCAGGAAAGGACAGCGTGCGCTATGGTGGTAACCTCGGCTTTATTCACAAGGTTACCGAACCTTCGAACTTTTAAATTAATGATTTTAGGGTGTCAGACATACTGGAGTACTAAAGTGACCCTACTGGTCTGATCCTGTTGTTCAATTCGGCACCCCAGGGTCCGGGGAACATGCAGCGCACGCGCTACGCAACACACTTCGGCCTTCTAGCAGAGCGTCGAGGTTTCTTCGGCTGCTGGGACAGGGAGTGGCTATCCTGGGCGCCGTCCGAGCTAGTGCCACTCGTGTGCGCACGCTTAACTTCTCGCGGGGCAAGCATGTCCACATCAGATTCGTCTAGGCTAGGTGAAAGCTCAATGCTCCTGTACACTCCGAGGCTGGAGGCCGAAGCTGCTTTCCGAAGGCTCAGGTAGCCGTAGGGCTGCAGGGCCACCAACGACCTTCACCGCTGGCTGCTTCTCGAGGCGCGTCAGTATAGAGTTCCCATGGCCTCTTGCAACTTGTTCAAGGAAGACGCGCTCCTGGCTTTCTGAAGAAACCAATGTGTTTGGCTTATTCGGTTCTAACAGGGCACCTGACGAAACACCAGCGTCATTTTACTTGAAAATATAGAAGACTATGCCACATTTAACGCTGGAATTAAGGTTGGCACAGGCGCGTCCGTCCCTCCATGCATTTGCTTCTGGGCAGGAGAGGCAACCAAACACGGCGCGTTGTGACATGTTTGTGCCACGGCAACCATGGTGTCTTCTCTACTTGTCGGCAAAGCGGGCACATACGGCGCATAGAGATTGACACAAGCTGTACCCTTCTTCGTTTCCTTTTAATGTAGCTTCCGAAGGTGAATTCTTGAATATTTTTTGTCTGCAGCGCCCGATTCTCGCTCAGGTGTTACCGCAAGTGACACGGTCGGTAGAGGCTGAAGGGTCTCCGCAGTAGCATCCCTTTATGAACACCACACTGACAAGACGGTAGCGCGTTGACCAGCTCCACAAAGTCGACAGGGGCGGCCGCAACCTCGCTTTCGTGCCCATGAACACCACACCGACCACAAAACGGTGCTGCGCAATGTGAACGATAATGGCCACTGAGCCACACCGACGCCAAACACGTTGCAGACCACGGTATTCCAGCGTGACTCGATGACCAGAAACTCGAAGGTAGCAGGGGACGGGATCCGTAGTGCTTATTTCCATCTGAACAAAACGTGTGCCTGTGAGGATTCCGCGTCGTGCGCTCATGAGGCCAGCGTTTCCAGACAACACCTTGCCGTATGAAGACAAAGCCTGGACGAGGACTTAGTTTAGGACCAACGACGGTAGGAATAAGCAGGCGACGCTAGTTACCTGCGCGTTAACAGGAACGACGGAAATACGCTCGCCACCGGTGATCAGGTAGCCACAGTTGACGATTAGACTGTTGGAAGCCATGCTTTTGACGGTGACTAGGAATTTCATGCCTTCCATATGCTGAACGCAGTGTACCGCTGGCAGGCCAAATATGGAGGTCTCTGAATTAGTCCCCACAGGAACGACGTTGAAGGCTTGGGCCTTCGAAGGAGTCCGCTGAGGCACTTGGCGGAGCACGTTAAGCACGCACTTCCTGCTACATGACCCGTTACATCCACTTCAGCATTGTGATCGTGCACTGCCGAAGTGCGTCGAGTGCGCTTAAGTTTACTGAAGTAGTTAACTGAAGGAAGAGACAGTTTTCTTGCTGGTATGTGCCATCATAATAACACACGCCAGCTACAGAACAGTTTCATTTCATTTTATTGTCTACGCAACTGAGACAAAAATGCGCCAAATGCTAAGACTAGCGCCATGAAAAACACTGACATGGAACATTAGGTTGCCTGAAGTCTCTCCATTCATTCATTCATTCATTCATACATTCATTCATTCATTCATTCATTCATTCATTCATTCATTCATTCATTGCTAGGGCTGCGGTGCTTATTTTGATTGAAACTTCCCCTTGCTTGGTGAGAAAATCGTAGCTGACATTGGCCCCGCCACGGTGGTGTAGTGCTTATGGCGCTCGACTGCTGACCCGAAGGTCGCGGGTTCGAATCCCGGCCGCTGCGGCTGCATTTTCGATGGAGGCGAAAATGTTAGAGGCCCGTGCACTTGGATTTAGGTACACGTTAAAGAACCCCAGGTGGTCAAAATTTCCGGAGCCCTCCACACCGGCGTCTCTCATAATCATATCGTGGATTTCGGATGTTAAACCCCACATATTACTGTTAGCTGTCATTGAAACCGCACCATACCAGGCCGTTTCATTACGTTCTTGTCGTTTGAATAAAGAATAAATAGCAAATGCAATTTCTTTTTCGAAAGTTCTATTTATTGCATCAGTTATAAATAAAGCTATTTAGATAGACAGCAGAACTTTGCATAGTAACCCGATCAAGCCTGACGGTATTCCACGAAAACTAAGCAAGCTGTGCCCTAACTCACTCGTCTCCAATGACGCTGGCGTTTAGGAACACCAGATTCCATTATTTTGTACGGTTTGAGGAACGCAACTGACTTACAGTAGTTTACAACCTAAGCATAGATGTGAGCTTCGCCCGCAGCCGTCACTGTCCCGAGCGAGATACCTTTAGATGGGAAGCATCTTATGGCGGAGTTCAATCCGTGGGGTGGTGGTGTGCGGCGTCGCCACCCTTACTGCGCAAGCACAAACCCTCTCCGCACACATTCTCTCCATCCCCCCCCCACCTACCCCTCTCTACTCCCTCTCTCGCGCACGTCATTCTCTCCTACGACGAGTAGGCAGCAGCGACGCCTCCGGCGTCTTGACTTGGCACGAGCGGCCGATGGCCGCCTCCGCTTCTGTGGGTCTAGACGCGGAGCGCTCGTCCTCTCGTTCCATCGCTGAAGAATCCCACGACGACACCAATGGCATGGCCTTCAGAGAGGCAGACGCACATGATCTTGCGACTTTGCGGGAATCGAATACCTCGGACACCGGCTGTTCCACGCAGTTCACGACGACTAACGCCCATGCTGATTGTTTAAACATTGCGGTAGCTGGAGTTAACATATACGCGGACCCCGCATATGGTGAATGTCGCGCAAGCATGGCTTCAACAAGCACATAAAAATTTATACACGATATGCACTCCTTCAAAGCGTCGTGAAACGCGTAGAGAAACGCTAAGCACGTCGTGTCTTCCCTCTAGCCTGGCCGTTAATTATCACAGGTGGAGCGGGGAATGCGCTGCGACAGACAGGCGAGCGTCGGAGAGCTCTATTTTGATATGGATGAATGCTATGAGCGAGGCTCG
The DNA here is from genome assembly GCF_013339695.2 of Rhipicephalus sanguineus. Classification (NCBI taxonomy): domain Eukaryota; kingdom Metazoa; phylum Arthropoda; class Arachnida; order Ixodida; family Ixodidae; genus Rhipicephalus; species Rhipicephalus sanguineus. Next base: position 107,117,248 of record NC_051183.1, read on the forward strand.
GTTTAAAACCACCACCTCGCGATGTGTTAAAGCGTTGGGGAAATTCCACTTCAATTGGGGCGGTATTCTCAAACTATCGCAAAAGGCGATAGTATCGCGTTTGGTGACGCAGAATCCGATGCGTTCAACAAATAAAGAAGCACTTGCTTGTGACGTTGTTGTTGCAGAGGTCATTGGTGTCGCAAATGTCTCACAACACAGGAGCAAGCGTGCCGTACGAGCACAGAGAGACCCGAGTGCGTCATTTTCGAGCGTATGCTGGCAGTGGCTACTTGCTATATAGGACGCATTGAAAGTGCTTTCAAAGACTTTTTGCGAAATTGTTTAAGGCACAGTATATTTAAAGAATGCAACTTTGTGCGAAATGTATTTTCGTTGCGAGTTTAACGCGGCGTACTCGGAGAGTTCAGCTGTAGTGAGTCTCAACTTGTTGCTGGCGCGCTATAAGCCACGCGAGCAACGCGCGATTCATGTACCTGGAACGTTCAAACCACAAAAAAACACACGCTGGCAAAGAAGAATGCACTGACACACCCCATAGCTGCTCGCAAGAAGTTTCAGCGTAAAAATGCTGCTCATATCCACCGAGGATTGAATACTAGAAGCTACCGTCTATGTCACTCAAATGCTAGACTTCACCACCAACCAACGGTGATAAGGTGTGTTCGTTTATTACAGGCATGTCAGGAGCACCGTTGAGCACCGTAAGTCGACGGAAATACTAGATGGTACTAGACCGGAAAAGTGCCATCACTTTTCCGGTTTTTCTCAAAAGCAACCAGCGCGCATCGAAGGCGCGCATCAATACTTTTGCTAGAGTGTACTAGGACAGGGGAGTGCCCGGAATGAGCTGCGAAAAGTGAAGCCCAGACAGGCTCAATCCGCTTGCGGCGCTGCGATCGGTATTCTGCAATGTGTCATTGTTTAAGAGTTGCGCGCGTCTAGAATGCCCGCTTCCCACTCAAAAAGCCTGGGTTAGAATCGCAGCTGCAGATGGTGCGTATTTATTCTTAGCGTCATCTTTTATAGCTGTATTGATTTTTCTTTGTTTCTTAAAACTAGCTTCAGTTACTACGTGTTGATTCCAAAAGTAACGTAAAATGTGAAGTAAAGTAGAAGAAATTGGACGGTGAGCGTAGTTATTTGCAGCGCCAGCGCCCGGGATTGAACAAAAACGTAAATATGGCCTCCGAGATTTTTGCGAATATGAGATTCAAAATAAGATTTCACTGTTTACGTTACTTTTTGTAGCAATACGTAGCAACAGAAGCTAGTTTTAAGAAAAAAAAAAAACGATACAGATGTAAAAGGTGACACAAAGAATAAAAACCCACCATCTATAGCTGCGATTGGAACCCGGGCCTTTTGAGTGGGAAGCGGGCATTTTACCCCTGCACCGCTTTGGCGGAGCCGCGCGCAACCCTTAAACGACGACACATTGCAGACTACCGATCGCAGCGCCACAGGCGGATTGAGCCTGTTTGGGCTTCACTTTCTGTACGTTGGTGCTGCGGCAGTTCTGAGCACTCTCCTGTTCTCGTACAATCTACTTTTGCGATTGTCGCCTTTTGCGATCGTTTGAGAATACGGCCCTTGGAAGCGCGCCGAATGGGGTCGTCGTAGCAACGGCGCGTTCTCTTTTTTTAAGCCTGCTGGCACACATTTCTTGCACATTTCACCGCCCCGTAATAAAGGGGGCGTTCATAGCATCCATCCATCCATCCAAGAGCACTGCGAGAGGAAATTGTGAAAGATAAAATGCGCGTTCATGTAGCCTCCGTTATGTGATAAAGAAAAAAAAAAGTAGCCTCCGTTATGCGTTTGGCGGTAGGTCAGCGGGCAAAACGCCCGCCATCCATCGTTGCGCACCGAGAGGTCATGGGTTCGGCTCCTGCCACTGGTACATTTTGTTATAATTTGTTTTCTTTGCCATTTCATGGCTCTCATTTTGCTAACCTATTTCCGCGACAGAAATACGCCATGAAATTCTTGGTGGACCCTGGCATAAAATATTTTCGTGATAAAAATAAAATCACAGCATATCCACGGAGTGAATGATGATGAGTGGGCGAAGCTGCGGAGGTTCATCGGTAAACCGTGAATCTTCCGTGAATTCTGCCCAGTACATCATCACCGACGTGAGATCGGGCGCGTTTATACTAAAGGTTCGATGAGTTATGCGACTTGCAGCTCACTTTAATTTTACATGTACGCTGTGAATTTTCATTGTTTAGAAAACCATTGCTTTAGAAAACATCTGGAGTCTTTCGTTAAGCAGCTGGCGTCTTTTCGTTCTGCTTTAGAAACATCTGGCGTTCTTTCGTTTTGGTTTTACAAAACATCTGGCGTCTTTCGTTGGTTTATTTCATGAATCAAGGCCGTGTTGAACAAAATTTTTATTGTTTAATCACGCACAGGAGAAATCTCACCAGGCACTACCTTGGAGGTAAACAATGGCTGCTAATGGGAATGAGAGACAGAAGAAGTCGGCTTTTAGCTAACACTTACACTTCTACTTCTACTAACGTTTCCTACTGGAACATGCCAATGGCTGCTAATGGGGAATGAGAGACAGAAGAATTCGGCTTTTAGTTAACGCGCACGCTGCGAATTTTTTATTGTTCAACAACGCACAGGAAAAATCTCCCACCGGCACCACCTTGGAGGACAAAGCGTAAGACTGGTTACGCACTACGACTACTACGACTACGACTACGAGGGACGAACGGGTGCCGCCTTAAGGAGCTTCGCCCCTAAAAGCGCCGAACTCCTTCGTCTGCTTTAGGCGCGCGCTCGGGCGTGTCATAACGAACGTGGTTCGCTGCTTCACACGCCTTCTAAAGGTGCCATAATGCTGTTATCAACCGTTCCTATATCGCGGTTGTCGCCCTAGGCGACGGAGTACACCACGTTGTATCTCGCAAGGCATGTCATGGGGCGCAGCTGAAGTTAGCAGAAACAATATAAATTATCACTTCGCAAACAGTTTGCGCTCATGTTTACGCAAAAACCCCACTCAATGAGTGGGGTCAATTCACTGAGCGGATTGAGCCCGTAGATGAGAAAAACAACATGCTTGCAACGTATTCGCGTAGAGCTGGCTTGTATTTCCAACTAATCGCTGCATATATCGGAAATGTAATTGCACGTAGGATCCTCCCAACGATAAAGCACTGTAGTGTAATATTTTTATTAATAACAATATTTTGGGTTTAAAGATCCAACACCACGTTATGCTTATGAGAGACGCCGTAGTGGAGGGCTCCGGAAATTTCGGCCACCTGGGATTCTTTAACATGCACCTAAACATAGGTACACGAGCCGAAGCATTTCCGCCGCCATCGAAAATGCGGCCGCCACGGCCGGGACGGGATCCCGCGACCTTCGGGTCAGCAGTCGAACACCATAACCACTAGTCCACATTGGCGGGTCAGAATCCGCACATACATCATCGTGCTGTTATTACCACCTGGAACACAGCGCATCAGCCCGCTTCCTCATTTTCGGGAAATGTGTCACAAGGAAAAGCCTCCAGTGATCACGTGACACAGTATTCTAGCACACGCATAGACATTACCACGCGTGAGTTAATCGTACTCGTACAGCCATGCACGAAACTCATAGGCAAATTCCTTATAATCTAATGTTTTTAGGACATCTCATCCATAAGTAATGAATTTTTTGAATAATCCCTAGATCGCGCTTCACGATAATATGTTTGTTGGAAGTCGTCTTACGCTAAGGAAATCAGAAACAACGTAATATGCTTCAAAGTAATATTCTGAATGTTTATTGAAAGTTAGCGTTTGTGAACTAGCTGCATGAGTTATACATATGTCCCGTATGAAAGCTTTTGGTTATTTAATGTGCACGATTCCCAACAGCTCCCCTAGTAATGCGATGTCTGTATGCCAAGATGTCCTGCCTGAATTTCAATCTCCTGAGTCATGCCACGCGACAATAACTGAGTAGAATAGCTGTGATGAGTGAGAGTAAGCAAGACTGAAATGAACTGAGGCAAAATTAACTTGAAGGTATTTCTAGTGAGTAGTATTTAGTTGGCGCGGGTTCCTGAGAGCAGAGGAAAGTGATGTTATCGAGGCTGACTTTGAGGCAGGCTCTCTATTTTATAATGCCATTGGTACTCATTCAAGTTCTTGTATAATTTTATTTACGCCATCAGGTGCGAGCAACAATACAAAAATAAATAGCTGCAGTTTTCTATCTTATAACTAGGCTAGGTGCGTCGCTGCGGCCATCGACAAGTGGCTTCGATGAACATGTTGAATTTATTTAAGCTTGAGAGAGGCAGCACCCTCGCAACGAGATGGTTAGACATACTGGCGTAAAGACACGACAAAACCAGCGGAGCAATAAAAATAAAAGAACACATAAAAAAGTAATATATAAACGTGTCTGCAACTGGCTCTTGTTCTTATAAAGCAGCAGAGAAAGTCCATGAGCACGCCGGTTTTTTCCAAGGAAGGGTTTTATTTTACTCTTTTTTTTTTCTTGAGATGAAATCTCACGACATTCGCCTCCGATGTAGAGGGCCAAGCAAAGATGACAACGGCGAGCCGGACATTTCGGCCTTCGTTCGAAAGCTGTGTTTACGAAAAGAGTTTTAGTGCCGAATACCTTTATAGCTATGTCGTTACTGTAGAAGAAACACGTAAAAATGAGAGTGAGGACAAGTTTTACACATACGAGCATATCAAAAATGAAAACTTCGTATGACAGCGTCATGGCTGTCATTGTGTATTGCTTCTGCCGGTATAGAGTCGCGGGAAGAGGAGTCGGTTGATGAGATTTTATTATGCAGTGGCCATTTCCACCTTGTTCCTCGAAAGTGCTCGGTAACTTTTCGGTGCGCCAAGTTCACTGCCGCTATAAAATTTGCGCAATCAATTACGCATTGCTTCCAACTTGATTGCGACTCTGCACACATACTTGGAAGCCTCGTACGAAGTCAGGATTTGCCTATGAGTCATTTTTCTAGGTAAGCGATTTCACTGGTCTTCTCTATGTGGCATCTATAATTATATATGTTCTACATGAAGCTGTTCATTTCTAAAAGCGCAATAGTTAGATCCCTCATAAGCACCAAAATTGGCCGTCGGCGTCCGGCTTCGGCGGTGTCAGGACGAGTGAGGAACAAGTCGTCATTACGTCACCACATGACTTCCTCATAGCGTCACAGATAGCCTGAACTTATGACTTCTTTATGCCGTCATATAACGTGACGCCATGTGGTGACGTCATCACATGACGCGGTCACTTGGTGAAAGCTGGGCCGGTTACGGAGGCAGTGCATAACTGACTGAGGTGTAGAACCCTTGTCATGCGTCCTATCCCGAAGGCAGTGCAAAATATATTAGTTGCAGAAAGCTTCCAGTGGGGCTTGGTATGGCATCGATACATCGACTGAGAAGAAAAAAAAAGATGGCTTGCGCCTTCGAGTCGTCTTAAGCCAATACATAAGGGCACCTGTGACGTTTGTTTCTTTGGTGGGCGCCAGCTCTTGGTGAGGAAGTATTTCTGTGTGTACGTCACGTGTTTTTTTTTTTTTTTTTTTTTGTCGTGGCGGTGGGTTTGTTTTTAGAACGCCACTATCGCCAGCTTCACAGCTAAGTCAATGCAAGCTTCGCTTGCAAAACGGATAATGACGACTTTTGTTGGACAGTGTAGGCTATAGTGCGGCCTTGGGCAGTCACTACGGTGAGGGGGCCCGCCTCTTTAACAATCGTATTGTGATGACGGCGCAACACTCGTCGTACACTAGCGGCATCCGAGCCTTATGTAGGGTGATTCCACGAGAGATCGAACATGCCTGTCCGGTCGCAATTTTTCTTTTGCCTGGGCTTTTTATATGTTATGTGGGCACATTCAAAGTGCACGGAACTGAAAATTTTGTTTCCAAGAAACGCTCCCGGCGCGCCAAAAAAATATTTCAAGGTGGCGGCGCGTGCCTCCTGTTTTTGCTCACTGCAATGTTTTCGGATTTCACGGCCGAATTTAGTGCGAACTATGAATGATGTGTCGAAAAATTTTGTTTGCTGGTTTTAATACGCATTACTGTGAATTACATCCATGCTTTTTTTATGCCGTCCTCAAAAAGAAGAAAATGTGAAGAAATGGCCAACACGGCCGAAATAAAAAAAAGGTCCTCAGTTTCAGGCGCCTTGGCGCCTTTGCCACTTCAAACAGAAACTTGAAAACAATGTAACCTATAGAAAACAGCCTTTGCAACATTTACACGGAAGATAATTTTCCTACGGGCAGCGCAAAAAAAGAAAAACATAGTTAAAGAAGCGAGTTTTTTCAAAAAAGCGCATTTTCAAAAAATGAAATAAAATAAACTCCGGTCTCAATTTTGAGGACAATTTTTATCGAAGAGCGCTTATGTCAGTGAACACACGGTTTTAATATCATATGTCCTCATTTGCTTTGTTTACGAGATATAACTGGCCAAAATGACCGTTGCTGTGTGTGCTCACTTGTATGCGACTGATGGTTGTTATTAGCTTGCATTGTGCGTAAATCGCAGTTTCAATTATTCTGCTGTAGCATAACCTTGCTCTGATGGCTTTTCGCCAAGAAAAATGTGTTCTCAGGTTTTATTTGTGTCTAGCGTGTGCAAAAGTGGGCTGCTGCCGCCCTCAAATGGCTAATGCGCAAACAGTTTGCAGCCTACAACCTCGCCTACAATCATCAGAGTAAAGATGGGCGCGCCTGTTCAAGATATCAATAGCTTCTTGTTCTTGAAGAAATGCCTGGTCTACCTCATCGCGGTTAGATGTAGACAGGTTTTCCTTGAGGAGCGTAAAGCAATACAAGCAGACTTCGCAGGTGTCGCGAAGATCCTCAGCCTATGGCAGTAGCTTCTGGAGGTAGGCAACAACAAAAAGAGCAAAGAAAAAAATTGCGCAACGAAAACGTTTTCCTCAGCAATGTTCTTTTTGTGAACGCGTAAATAATCGGCACAGAACAATCGGACGTAGCCATGGGCCACGCGCATCGCGTGTAGTGAACAGCTAGACCTGGAGCAAGTCGAAACGTGTATACTGAACGGCGTCGCACAAATTATCTCACATGTGCGCAGCTGTCATGAATGTCTTTCCAGAAGTGCTCATGGTTTAATATTTTATGACTAAGGGTGTCTAACCGCTTTGGGCTGTAATAATTCATTTGTAGGCCACACTCATTGTCAAAACTAAGGGTAATGTCCGTCTACATGGCGCCACGAATGACCTCTGCTGTCCTCGACGTGGGAAAGCACTTTAGTAAAGTGCCAACAAAGCATCATAAATTGGGCAGCTTTCGCCACTCATGGCTTAATCATGCCGCACCGCACGTTTTCTGGCTATTGAAACGTTGAGGTAAAGGTCGAGATGATAGAGGAAGACGTTATCTGCGACGCCGAAAACATGTGATAGCGGGAAGTGATATGAACGGCTCGGAAATCATTGAGCTAACTTTTACAAATGTTGTTTAGGCGCAGTGTGCGTCGAATGGGTAAGATGGTTAGAGCGTACAATGCACGTAATGGAAGGGAAGCAAGCAGGCAGTGAGAAAGCGACTGCATAACAGCGCGCCTGCTGATTGTGGCATTCAGTTACAGATTAAGTTGGCCTTTGCTGCATACAGATGCTTTATTATGTGTGCTAGGAGAGTTTTGACAAAGTGACATAAACCATGTGTTCGCGGTGTCTCGTGCGCTTTTGCTTAGAGAATACTGGCGAGGTAAGTTGAGGTTGTAAGCTACAAACTGCGTACGCGTTAGGCCTTTAGGGAGCGGCAGCAGCCCACCCCCGCACACGCTAGACACAATTAAAGTTTGAGAATACATCTTTCTTGACGACAAGACACCAGAGCAAAGTTTTACTGCAGGAAAATAATTAAAACTAGATTTACGTGCAATGCAAGCTGGTGACAACTATCAATCGCGCTGAAGTGAGCACACACAGCAAGGGTAATTTTGGCCCGTTAAATCTCGTGAGCAAAGCAAATGAGGACATACATATTAACATGGTGTTTTCACTGACATAGGCGCTCTTCGACAAAGAAAATGTCATCAAAATTGAGGCTTGAGTTCTTTCTTTATTTTCTGAAAATGTACTTTTTTGAAAAAAAGTCGCTTCTTTAACTATTTTTTTTTTCTTTTTTTGCGCTGCCCGTAGGAAAATGATCTTCCTTATAAGTGTTGCAAGGGCTAATTTCTATAGTTGACATTGTTTTCAAGTTTCTGTTTGAAGTAGCAAAGGCGCCAAGGCGCCTCAAACTTAGGACCCTTTTTTGATTTCGGCCATGTTTGCCATTTTTTCATATTTTCTTCTTTTTGAGCACGGCATAAAAAATGCATGAATGTAATTCACAGTAATGCGTATTAAAACCGGCAAAAAATTTTCGGTACATCGTTTATAGATAGCGCTAAATTCAGCCGTGAAATCCGAAAACATTGCAGTGAGCAAAAAGAGGAGGCCCGCGCCGCCACCTTCAAATATTTTTTGGCGCGCTGGGAGCGTTTCTTGGAAATAAAATTTTCAGTTCCGTGCACTTTGAATGCGCCCACATAACATATAAAAACCCAGGCAAAACAAAAATTGCGACCGGACAGGCATGTTCGATCTCTCGTGGAATCACCCTGTACGCACAATATACATTAAGCTTCACTGGTTTGGGAGCATGTAACACATGGTTCGACCACTGCATCTGTGCACATAACTGCTTCAAGGAGCACGACAGAATTTCCACCCAATGAGCCGGAAATTGAGCGCTGCCTCGATTGTTATCCAGCCCAAATTAAGTAAACTGTACGAAAACGGGGTAATTGTTCATGTTAAGAATTTGTGGAATATATATTATATCGGAGCATATGCTTAGATAAGAAAAGGGCCAACTAACTGTCACAATAATTAATGAAGATTAACGGAATGAGCTTATTGAAGGAGTAGAGTGTTTTCTTGTGCACAACTGTGGTCGCTGATGTACCAGGCGGACCACATAAACCGCGCAATTATTTCTACCTGGCCATTACAATCCGCTTGGGCAGCGTGACGGCGCGCCAACTAAGCACATCAAGTGCGCTTAAATTTACACAGTTCACAAAGAGTGCAGACAATTTTCTTATGGGCGGGCCATCAAGATTGCATAGACCTGTTAGAGAACAGTCTTCTTCCCAACAGTTGGGTGGAACAAGCTTCTATCCAAGTGAACCAAAATTTCGTGGAATGCTCCGGGCTGGCGGTATTCGGTATATTGAAATGGAAAATTACTGTTGCCTAAAATATTTTCATTCATTCATTCATTCATTCATTCATTGATATGGTTATGGAGCTTCTTTTGGTTGAACCTTCGCCTTGCTTGATGAGGCATTCATTCCAGACACTTGCATTATCTTGGTGTCGGATAAGGGATAAAATGCGAATACAATTTCCTTTTTCCAAGTACATGTTATTACATACGTTATAATAATACTATTTAGATAGGCAGCAGAACTTTGCATTGTAACCCGATCAAGCATGGTGGTCTTCCAGTAAAACTAAGCAAACTGTACCCTTACTTACTTGGCTCCAACGACGGTACATGTGGAGATTTCATCTGTTCATTTCCGAACTCTGATGCGAGATCATCATGTTTTTCTTTCACGGAATAGGTTGGGTACTGGCTTTTGACTGTGTCCTATCGTTATTCAAGCTACGCATTTTCTATATTGATGGGCCAGCTCAAGCAGCCTTGTCTAACGATTTTAGGGGCGAAGCACCTTAGGGTCTTGGCTTGTAAGTTGTGTGGTATGCGTGCTCACGGCACAGCACCGTATGCGACCCCCTAAACAGATTTAACAATTTTACCAATATCAATTATCGTTTTGAGGAAACAATATTGTTTCCTCAAAACGACAGTATGACCGAGGCAGACAAGATCGGGGCACATATTAAAAGGTATTGCCGACGATGCCTTTAACCTCCTAATGTGCAAAGATTGCTCCACGGTCGATGAAATCATCAAGGAGTGTCGGCGCTTCGAACAGGCAAAGGGCCGTCGAGTTGCTCAAGCGTACGACAGATTGCCGAATACCGCCGCGACCTCTTCCTGCGAAGACCCACCGCGGCTCGTCCAATCGACAGCACCTGAAGACATCACGCGCCTTATTCGCCGTGAGCTCGAGGCCATGTCCTCCGGCTCCAGTTCATTCGGACTTTAGGAACAACATGCCCTCCATCTCCCTCATACAAGCTGTTGTTCGGGAAGAAATCGCAAGTTTGGGCATGCCATCACTCTGCTCGGTCCGTCACACGAACACTTACCAGGTTTCCCCCGGCCACTCGCAGCCAGCCGCAAAGTTTTGTTCCGCCCCGCCGCAATCCAGCCGAGTGGCGCACCGGGACGATCGACCCATCTGCTTTAAATTGTTCCCGTATTGGACACATTGCCCGTCACTGCCGCAGTCGCTTGTCGTCACCTCCACGGTGGTCGTCTCCTAGTCATTACCACCAGCCGCCGGACAGTCATACTTTCTCGCCCTACACGCCGACTCAAGAGCATCAACGTCGACAATGTCCCGCCAAGGTCCAGCCGCTCCCGTCTCCGCAAGGTCGTCGCTCGCGTTCACCTCTCATTCACCGCTCCTCGTCCCCATCCACAACCGGCCGCTTCACTTCGGGAAACTAGGCGGCGCAGCTCCCGGAGGTGACGCTGCAACTAAGACCCGGCCTTCAAATCCTCTACCGACCCTGCCTACATGCGGAAAACTTACTGGACGTGGAAGTTGATGGTGTTCATGTCACATCTCTTGTCGATACAGGGGCGCAGCTTTCAGTTATGAGCGCTGCTCTCCGCCGAAGGCTAAGGAAAGTTCTGACACCCGCCGCTATGAGCACTGTACGAGTCGCCAATGGTGGCACTGCAGCTGTTCTAGGAATGTGTACAGCACGTGTTACCCTTGGTGGCCACTACGCCATTGTTTTATTTACTGTACTCGAACAATGCCCGCACGACCTCATTCTCGGCATAGACTTTCTTTCGAAGCACTCAGCCCTAATTGACTGCTGCGAAGGAGTTGTACAGCTGGATCTGCCGTTCTCTGCCGACGCCGCAACTTGTGCATCACCCCGTTTATGTTCTGCTGAGTTCGCTCTCCTGTCCCCACAAGTTGCTACAGCTGTTCTCCTGACGCCCTGTCCTCCCGTCCCAGATGGCGACTATGTTGTGTCGCCGCTCACCGACGTGGTTCTGACGCGAAATATTGCCCTGCCAAGCACCATAATCCAAATAATCGAGAATCGGGCGTGCGTCCCAGTCGTCAATTTTGGATTTTCTACTCACGTGCTTCCACATGGCATCGCCATGGCGCATATCACCCCTTTGGGAGAATACGAGATCTCTTCTTTGGCCACTGAATCCCTCTCCACTACCAGCACACCTTTGCCGCCTATTACTTCGTCCTCGTCGACTGCGGACAGCATCTGTAAGATGATTGCCCCTGATCTTCCTGCAGAACAAACAAGAGCTCTTCGTCACCTGCTGTCATCTTATCGGGATATATTTGACTTGAACGACCGCCCTCTCGGACAGACATCTATTGTCACCCATCGCATCAACACCGGTGACACGAGCCCCATTCGTAGGAGACCATATCGCGTCTCCGCTGCGGAAAGGGCCATCATACAAAAAGAGGTCGACAAGATGATGGACAAGCACATAATGAACCATCGAGTAGCCCGTGGGCATCCCCGGTGGTCTTAGTAAAGAAAAAGGACAACTCGTGGCGCTTCTGCGTCGACTACCGTCACCTCAACCGGATAACAAAAAAAGATGTGTATCCGCTGCCCCGCATAGATGACGCCCTTGACTGCCTTCATGGATCCAACTATTTTTCTTCAATTGATCTCCGTTCCGGCTATTGGTAGATTAGCGTTGATGAGATGGACAGGGAAAAAACCGCCTTCGTAACACCAGATGGTTTATACCAGTTCAAAGTCATGCCTTTTGGTTTGTGCAATGCGCCGGCTACCTTTTGTATGGCCGCGACCCTGTCTTGCCCTTCGACACGTTGCTACCCTCTGACATACAATTCTCAGCGACTGATTACGCCCGCGATGCAATAACCTTGGCCGCCCATGCCCGAGAGGTCGCTCGTCATCGCCTCACAGCATCGCAAGTTTCTCAAAAGCGACGCTACGATCATCGGCACCGAGAACCACAATTTTCGCCTGGTTCCCTTGTCCTTCTCCGGACGCCATCTCGTCGTGTCGGCTTAGCGGAAAAACTCCTTTCTCGCTACTCTGGTCCGTACAAGATATTGCGCCAACTGTCTGACGTGACGTACGAGATCGCACCAGCCGACGTGTCTTTGCTACCTCAGGTCACAAGCGATGTTGTTCACGTCGCCCGACTCAAGCCTTATATACCCACATTAAGTGATGTGCCATGATTTGCACCGGGACGGAGCTAAACCCGCCGGGAGGGTGATGTTGCGGTGAAAAGAACGAGGAAGCTGGCCCCAGATTAGAGGAAGACGACGTCTCTTACCGCCGCTTGAGCACCAGCTGTATTTATCGTAAAATACCAACTTTGCACTCGTGTGCCTGTTTTCTTCGTGCAACAATATAAAACACCTAAAAGCACAAACCATTTATACTAGTCGCGATTTCAACGTAGTCATAACGGACCTTAGGACCTATAGTCGTGTACAAATTTAGAAGACAGGAGAGGCCCCGCCCAGACGGCCGAAGCGCGGCAGCCGATCGCCTCGGCGACTAAAGAAATAGTCCCGCTCATGCACGCGCAGATGTTCTCCGAAGGCGGAGCCAACGGCCGTCCCGCTCGTGACGTCAGTCCCGAGTGCGCGCCCATTGGTGCAGGCTTGTGTTCATCCGCCTTTGAGGGGAAAATGCCGCTGCCTTCTAAAGTTGTACCCGACTATAGGTTTGTCGTCCACGCTCAGTCTGCTCTAACGGTGATTAGAAAACCTTTGCTAAGCCGAGACATAAGTGTGTATGGGAATAAAAAAGATGGATGATCCCTCCGTCACAGGAATCGGTATAACACGAAAGTGAAACGTGTCGCCACAGAATTAGTTGATTGCTTATAGTGCATTGGTATATGACAGCTTGTACAATGTCCACTGCTGTTTGGCAGATATAGCAGCGCTTCATGTGGACGCACCCACGTTGACGCCTAGTGGCACGTATCTGTACCGACGACTAACGACCATGATGACGATTTAACCCTTGCGGTAGCTGAAGTGCTTATCATGCACGCGGACACCGCATATGGTGAGTCCCGCGCAAGGATGGCAAGAAGCACATAATAAACAATGTTACTCGATATGCACCCCTCCAAATCTTCGTGAAACGCGAGCAGAAACGCTACGCACGTCGTGGCTTCCCTCTAGCCTGGGCGTTAATTCTCACAGGGCGAGCAGGGAACGCGGTGCGATAGCCAGGCAAGCGTCGAAGAGTCATTTTTAAATGCGAAGTATTTCTTAGCGAACTTCTACGACTGTGAGCGTATCTATCTGTCTGTCTATCTATCTATCTATCTATCTAGCCGCCTACCACTTTGTGCTCTCCTAGCCGTTTCCTTCATGGGGTCTATACCAAAACTGGTATGGCATAACATGACTGTACGACGAACATAAAAAGACTGGTCGTAACATGAAAATCGCAAAATGCCTGTCATGTACAGCATGATTTACATGGCACAGTCTTGGTGCTCTTGCGGCCGATTCGTTAACTTGATATATACCAAAATTGGTATGGCTTGACAAGGGTGTATGGCGAACATAAATAACAGGAGCCTATATGAAAATCATGACACACATGTCATGTACAGCATGACTTACGAGCCACGCTCATGGTGCGCTGGCGGACGTTTCCTAAGCTTGATATACACCAAAAACATGTATTGCGCGACATGACTGTGTGACATACATAAATACCAGAAATTAACATGAACATCATGACACGCACGTGATGTACAACATGAAATACGTGCCACGCTCATGGTGCGCTGGCGGACGTCTCGCTAGCTTGATATACACCAAAATTGGCATTGCGCGACATGACTGTTTGACGAACATAAATAACGGAGTTAATATGAAAATCATGAGAGATACGTCATGTACTGGATGACTTACATGCTACGCTCATGGTGCGCTGGCGGCAGTTTCGCTAGCTTGATATACACCACAATTGGTATTGCACGACATGACTGTGTGAAGAACAGAAATAACAGATATTAACATGAAAATTGGAACAGACACGTCATGTACAGCATGACTTACGTGCCACGCTCATGGTGCGCTGGCGGCCGTTTCTCCAGATTGATATACACCAAAACTAGTATTGAGCGACATGACTGTGTGACGAAGAAAAATAACAGAAATTAACATGAAAATTAGAACAGACACGTCATGTACAGCATGACTTACGTGCCACGCTAATGGTGCGCTGGCGGCCGTTTCGCTAGATTGATATACACCATAATTGGTATTGCGTGATGTGACTGTGTGATGAACGTAAATAATAGTAGTTAACATGAAAATCATGACACGCGTGTCATGGGCAGCATGACGTACGTGCCACGCTCTTAGTGCGCTGGCAGACGTTTCGCTAGATTGATATACACCAAAATTGGTATTGCGCAAGTGACTGTGTGAGAAACCTAAATAACAGGAGTTAATATGACAATAATGACACACATGTCATATACAGCGTGACTTACATGCCACTCTCATTGTGTGCTGTTGGGCGTTTCGCTAGCTTGATATACAACAAAATTGGTATTGCGCGACGTCAATGTGTGACGCACATAAATAGCAGGAGATATTATAAAAAAAATACGTCACGACAGTATTGGTGGGCCCCTGCATAAAACACTTTCGTGTTAAAAGCATGACACGCATGTCATGTATAACATGAATTACGTGCCACGCTCATGGTGCGCTGGGGGACGTTTCGCTTGCTTGAAATACGCCCAAATTGGTATTGCGCAACTTGACTGTTTGACGAGCATAATAAGAGGATTTAGTATGACAATCGTAACGTGCATGTCATGTCAGGCATGATTTAGGCGCCACGCTCATGGTGCGCTCGCGGCCGTTTTGTTAGCTGTAAGTATACCGAAATCAGTATGGCATGACCTGAGTGCGCGTCGAATATAAATTGCAGATTATCAATCTCGTACACACACCACACACACACATATATATATATATATATATATATATATATATATATATATATATATATATATATATATATATATATATATATATATATACATATATATATATGCATTCATGGCAAACTTGAGATATATAGTGAACCAGTTTGCACGACCTGAATGACTTCGTTTGCCTCAATGATAAACAAGACGATATATGCAGCTCTTTGCTGGCTGCTTCGCATTACATCGATCCCCACATTCCGTGGAATCTGCCGGCTTTTTTCGATATGGACAGATGCTATGAGTGAGGCTTGGGCTAAAGCCGCGTCTTCGCGGTGTGAAAGCATTGACGAAATTACACTTCTATTGGAAACGCGCCAAATTGGACAGTCGTAGCAATGCCGCATTTTTTTCGAGCTTGGTGGCACGCATTTCACCGCCTCATTAAAAATGGGAGGTTCACAACATCCATCTATTCAAGAGATGTGCGAAAGGAGATTGTGAAAGATCAAAGGCGCGTTGATGTAGCCTCCGCAATGTGGTTGTCTGTAGGTCAATGGGCTAAACGTCCGCCAGCCATCGTCGCGGACAGAGAGGTCGTAAGTTCGACTCCTGTCAACGGATCTTTTCCTTATAGTTTTTTTTTTCTTTGCCATCTGATGGCGTTCATTTTGCTGACGCATTGCCGTGACGGAAATGCGTCATGACAGTCTTGGTGGACCCCGCCATAAAACGCTTTCGTGTTAAAAAAGCTTCACAATAGACAAACAACAATGAAATTGTGTCAAAACAATGTAAAACACCTACAAGCGCAAACCTTTTATATTAGTCGTCTATATAAACGTACACATTATGGACCTTAGGACCGAGCTTTCTTGTCAACTCTTTATGGCACTTTATGTCACTCAATTTACATTATTTGGGGTAACACTCGGTAAACATACGGGAGACAAAAATGTAGAACAGTACACTGGAATCAATCATAATTGTGACAGAACTTTCAAAAAACTTCTACAGGCACAAACCCTTTATACTAGTCGACAACTACAACGTACATAATATGGACCTTAGGACCTAGCTTAGCCCACTCGTCATCATTCACTTCGTGGAGATGCGTTCTGACTTTTCTTCATGACATCGACGTGCATTTTCTTGACAGTCGGCATGCCCTACTCACCACAGATTTTAAATGTGTATAAGACAGGTTAGCTGATCTGCAGGGTCTGTGATGGGGTTGATCTGAATAGAACGCACGCGAGCTGCGTCGCCTGGTCCTGCACTTCTCTTTGATAGATGCGTACATAATAGCACATGGGCCGCAATATGCCTGGACTTGTCGGAGTGGTGCATCGTCTAGTAGGTTGAATCACTTCTACGTCCCCTTGCAATGCGTAATTGCAAGGCTCTTTTGGAGAGCTATTAATACTGGTTTCCGTGGCCTAGGAATTAATCATATTCTCACATCTGGTCGTTGCTTGCGTTGCTTTGTTTCCGATTTTGGCACGGTTGTACTCCGAACTGCGGTCCTCTTTGTCAGAGGAATTATTCTTACTTGGGGATTAGGAATTTCTACGGCAGTGGTCGTGCTGCTTCCTGTCGGTATTTAATGAACGTGTGCGGCTAGTGTTATTCTGGCCTGGTTCTTGTAGCCAGGTAACCAGACAGTCATTAATAATGAATATAATCTGTATTGATTATTTCTGTGTCTGAAAGTCCCGTTAGGCGTGTGGGTTCTTGTATATACACATTTCCTGGTAACACTGTACATTTATGTAAACTACTTGTACCATAACATCTGCTCTACATATTTGCTGGCATGTTCACCAAGTCATGTATAATGTGTATATACATCGTTATCTACAGTGGTCAACTCTCATGTCTATAACGCCGGAGCGTTGTGCTCGGAACTGCATGAGCGACATCTACAGCTTGAAACAGGCCACATCAGAGCATGCGCAGTGTCACTGATGCCCTCGCCATGTAATTTCCGTCCTTGTTATCGCCGCGACAACTGATTTCGGCGTCAGAAGCGCTGGCAACCGTATAGCGCCTAAAAAAAAGAGAGAGTGCAATCACCGGATCGGCGTGTTACTGCGCACTTATTCTCGGTTCGCAGTATTATATCATACCGACAATGTGCCGGACAATGTATAAACTTATAAGTGGACGCAAATCTGCTGCTGGGACAATGTGACCGCGAACGGCAAATCAACACGCACGATAACTTTCATCGCGCGCTGACAACGGTTCTCTTCGCTTAGCTTCCTTTTTTTTCTTTTTTGTTTTTTTGATAAACTGTTGACAGCGCTTCCAACGGCCAAAGCAGTTGTTGCAATCGCGGTGATAACCAACGATCGAAAATGCAAGGTAGGTGCATCAGTGGGGCTGCGCATGCTCAGAGGTGCCCCGTTTTCAACTGTAGATGTCGCTCGTGCAGTTCGGAGCACGACGCTCCGTCGTTATAGATATGAGAGTTGACCACTGTACATTGTGTATACTGTGACAAGTTTGTGTATGCTAGTTATTCGTAGCATGTATTAGGGACATTCTGTGGAATTGGACATTTTAAATGCGAAGCATTTCTTAGCGAACCTCTGGCACTTTGAGCGTTTCTATCTACGTATCTATCTATCTATCTATCTATCTATCTAGCCGCCTACGTCTGAGTGCTCTCATGGTCGCCTCCTTAACCCAGTCTAGACCCAAATTGGCATGGGAGGGTAAGAGGATTTGACGAATATGATTGTCGGGTCATGACATGAATAATGTGAAAATCATGTCGCGTACGTCGTCAAACCCTTTCCACTAGGCACGTCTGGGCACATACTCGTTTGCCACGGGCCGCGGTGTACGGGTATGCGCCACAGGTGATTGACAGTTATATCTACCCAGGAACGGCGAGAACAGACATTGGTAACTTATTTGCGAGAGCGTTAGGAAAAACCAACATCGGCAGCGCGTACTTGCCGAATAGAAAGAATAAAAATTAGCATCCCAGCAGGAATCGAAACCAAACATTCTGCGTGGCAATCAGGTATTCTACCATTGAGCCACGCCAGGTCTATAAACTGGTTTGGAAAAACAGCCTACGCAGGCGTAATATCGGTGCAACGTCAATTGTGGTTGTGGTGCTTGCTATCTAATTTTGCAAGAAAGCAATAAACACTACATGATACTCCTACGATGTGCACTCCTACGAAACTGGCGTCATATCAGATTAACGTGTGTGGTTCCAGTGTTGGCTCCGCTTTTATAGCAGTCTAATAAACGTTACATTTACATTCCAATGATTAAGCACGCTATATTTACGCATTGCACGACCCCGGAGGAATACATTAACGAAAGTTACATAAGATATCCACATCACCGCCCCGTAAAGTGCACTTCGTCCGCCAGAATGACGAAATGTCCTCTTCATTTCTTACGAGGCTGGGCGATGGCCTCATGCTGACCGAGGATGATGCCAGATTGGTTGGCAGCCGCTTCGAACACTAGGTAACGTAGGCCACATACGCCCAGCTAGTCTACGAATACGACAAGCGCCATCCACTGATGTTGGTCTACGTAGCACTATCCAGACCTACTAGCCTCGGCGGCCTATACCTCACCAACGCGAAGGGTGGCTTCAGGTTCCGCCATGTCGCCGGCTCTATCGGCTCACAATTTGTCGACGAAATGACCGAGGCATGCACGAATCCCAACGGCTCTACATTACCACATGCTACACTACAAATGGACCCCTCGTCACCGCGATCACGACGGGATACAATAACAAGTCATGACCAGCTGCTGGTGCTCACTGATCACGGTGATGATGACCTTGTTCAAGAACTGTGAGGAACTTCTTCCACACATGCACACGGGTTGGTGAAACATGCGTGCGTTCTCCATCATAAGGGACAAATATAAGCACTACATATCAGCTTACCGCTTGTGGCGTTGTTAATACCCATGTTGCCGTTGGCAGCGTTACCCAACCGTAAACAACTGGTATATATAACACATATGCGGCTCTTCAACGTATATGTGTGGGTATAAAATTTATACAAATCCTTAGCGTCAATTTGTGACGTGTCGCTCAGTAAAAAAATTGCGCCACAGTCACCTTCCCGCCGCATGCTTCGCAAAACGTCGACTCCCACGGTACGTGGGATCTGCCGAATTTTTTGTGAAAAAGTTTCATGGATATTGTGCTTAGTCATTTGCGTATTAATGTTGTTGTTGTGTACACACTGTCTCGAAGTAATCGTAGCGTCCTCCGTCCTATGACGGAGAAAACAAATTCTAAACGCTCATTATTTGTACACATGGTGAGCAACACAACTGACCCACAGTCGGTTAAAACCAATGAAAAAAATGTAAGCTTCTCCCACAGCCGTCACTGTCTGTGATGCAGGTTCTTTTTCTGTTTACGACAGCTCTCTACGACTGAGCGTCGGAGAGCTTTATCAAGGACAATGCCGTTGGTTTAACAAACGACACACACAACTTTTAATTATACACTGAAGGATAAATAACTTTACGTAGGTAAACACTTAACAAAAACGTTCACGGCACACGGTAAAACATACTTAACTACAAACAAAACGCAAGTTCAAGGACCTCAAATAGCGTAGTTCTGACGCGGCTGAGCGGCGGAGCGGGGAATAATACAAGTTCGGTCTCACGAACCAGCAGAGGCTTGGCTGGTGGAGTTGATGCAAGTGGCGGGCGTTGACGAGGGCACGGTGGCTATTGGGCGACGCGCTGAGATGCCTGGAGAAACAGGTCCAGGCACCAGGGTGCACAGCTCCGGCCCGTAGCCCAACTGCTCTGTTTGCCTGCCGGAACCAGAGTCCACCGGCGTTGGGGAGAAGTTCGGGCACCACGGCTATGGTCTCGCACGGAAACTCGATGGCAGGAGACCACGGCCGGTTGATGTCTTGATGGCTCGGGTCCGAAACACCACGGCCATGTTCAGCGCCCGATCCGGTGACAACCTTCTCCTTGCCTCGTTCCCTTCCATCTCCCCTAGAACTTCCACGACCCAGGTGTTTCAACGGTCTCAGGCCAACTTGTCCCGTCCTGATTGGCGATGCTGAAGTTTCGTGGTGCCCAACTATTAGCCCCTGGAATCTCCGTGGTGACTTCCTATTGGGCCACTTGTCCGTCGAGCCCTTGCGTCTCGCGCCCTCGTGAACGTTTTCGTGGTCATCGTCTTCCTTTCGGCACTGTGCTCACCTCCGCGCGCGCACGCCTTGTCGTATTTCTCATTATGACACACACTTTTCAATGGCGCACAATTCAAACGCGCACTCCCATCATCACACTGTCCCACCCAGAATGAATTTGCGTATATGGCCAGTCCAATAGACCTTTCCTAAAAGTCGCGCGTGCCATCATGCGCCGGCGCTGCGCATCTCGGAAAAAAACAGCGCCTAACTCCGACGTCTGCTTTAGCCGTACGTTCCGGCTTGTCGTAAGGCACGTGGTTCGCCGCTTCACACGCCTTCTCAAGGCGCCATCATGCTGTTACCAATCGTTCTTATATCGCGCTTCTCTCCGTAGGCTATGGAGTAAACCACGTTGTATCTCGCTACGCATGTCATGCATTGGAACTCTAGTCAGCAGAAACATTGGAATTAAACACTTCGCTAACAGTTTGCGCCTTTAATTTAGTGGATCGAGCCCGTCGCTGCTGAAAACAGCTTGCGTGGAACGCATTCGCGCAGAGTGAGCCTGTAATTTTAGCGAATCGATGCTTATATCAGAACTGTACAACGCACGCACGATCCTCCCAACCATAAAGCATTGTAGCGTAACAAAAAGTCATAATTTCGCCGCAAGGGTGAATCAGTTAATGCGATAGCAAGAAATCTCAATGTCACACGAAAAAGGACAAGCAGCTCGATACTTGCGGCGATACTGCACAGGATAAGCGCGAATTAACAACTGTCACAGTTGTTACGTCTTTGTGCTTGAGCAACGCGTTGCAAGTGTCGGCAATGTTTGTTTGTTTGTTTCCTCAAAATTATGTCACATATTCTCTCTGGTGGATTGGCCATGACTGCGTGTCGAAAACGGAGAGAGAGAGAGAAACAACATTTATTGAAAAAAAAATGTGGTTCATTTCAGGTGGGGCCCTTCTACCAAGGGTTCACTGGCTGTAGCGGCTCGGAGAATGAGACGCTCTTGTTAGGGGCGAAGCTCCTTAAGGCGGCAACCGTTCGTCCCTCGTAGTCGTAGTAGTGCGTAACCAGTCGTAACCCCAGGCAGCACACAACGTCGGGCCGATATTGGTTTTACGGCGGCTATGCGCGGCCCCACCTCGGGCCAGCATTGCCAGCCTGGCGCCGATATCGGCGGTGCCGTTGACTTTTCCCGGCAAAATTGGGCCTATTTGGCCGCCTTTCAGCCGATCTTGGGCTCTCACCGGCAACGTTGGGCCGAGGTTTCCGGCGTTCTGCCCTCTTTCCGCCCATATCGGCTTAGCCGATTTCTTTCACCGGCAACATTGGGCTGAGTTTGACGGCGCTTTGCTGTTCTTCCGCAGATATCGGCTTAGCCAATAGCTTTCACCGGACACATTGGGCCGAGTAAGCCGCCGTTTTGCCGCACTTTCGCCGACATCGGCCGAGCCGATGGTTTTCACCGGCAACATTGGGCCGAGCATGCCGTCATTCTGCCGTGCTTCAGCTGACATCGGCGGAGCCGATGGCTTATCGACGATGTTGGAACTTTCTTGTCTCCATTCAGACAGTGATAGATGCCCTTTGAGAACGTCTTCCTGCGTCGCGGTGCTCCAAAAGTCCTCGTCACCGACAGAGGTACGGCTTTTACAGCAGAGCTAACGCAAAGCATCTCGAAATAGAGCCACATAAGTCACAAACGGACATCACCCGCAGGAGAACGGCCTCAACGAGCGGCTAAATGAAACCCCCGCCGACATGCTGACAATGTACTGTACGTCTAACACATGACATGGGACGCCATATCGTCCGCACATAACATGAAGTTAACACGACAATGTAAGAAACGGCGCACATATGACGCCGTTAAAAATAGTTCACGGAAGCCCCTCAACGACTATGGACGCCGTGTTGCCGGCCGTCACTGACGAGAATAACCTCGACGAGGCGCTCTACCTTCAGCCCGCCGAAGAAGCCCGGCAGCTCGCCCGTTTAGGATACAATCGTAATGCAATAGAGCATTAGGCTCTTGAATATTTGTAGCTTAAGCTGCAGAATACCGCTACATGGATTGCTGTGCTAGCACAAATAACAAAGTTCAAATATTGTACCGTGCTAATGCCGCACGTACGACTCGGGGCGCGAAGTATCGCCGACTGAATAGCTTGCATTCTCTTATTAGTTTCTGCTATGACAATGAATAGCATCTATCACTAGCACAGTCACTTTTCTACCAAAAAGGTGGTCTTTAGAAGAATAACTGACTCAAATTAGATGGCTACTTCGTTGACCAGTTGTTCAACGGTATCAAAAATGTTGAAACGTTATAACAGATATCATTAACTTCATGGGCCAAATTCGAAGTACTTCCGTTTTGTAAATGCTTTTGCCACTGGTCGGCCGATTTCACTAATGTATCCAGCATCAAAATTCACCCAAACATTCCCGCACGAATGCTTTTAGCGGAAGAAGTTTTATGTGAATACTAATTCTGTGTATAAATAGAGCCTGTCATCATATTTACAGCGCTACATCCTTTCAGACGCTGAATGTGTGGCGCGAGCGCTCATATACTACACGGACAGTTTCCGCTCTCTGTGTTTACACATATTTACTTACTCACGCGCGTGTTTGGGTCAAGCGTAACAAGCGCATTTGCTTCAGTGGTGTCCCATAATTTTACTTTATGAAAATAGTAAAAAGCTCAGCAAGGCGTGTTACTGAGCTAGTTGGTTCATTACTTGAGAAAAAATAGGTATGGTGCAAAAAAGACCGGGCGATGTGAATACACGTTTTGTCGTTTGAATGTTTCCAAATCAACTAGCCCGCTGACCATCTTTAACATGTGTTTGCCATGTGTTTGTCAGTTCGCATTTGCACTTGGTTGCCGTCCATTTTGTGACATACATGTCTTTTTCAAGTAAAAATCTCGCTCAACGATTGCTTCCCACGTGCTTCCAGAAACAGTAGCAAAAAGTATTATTATGGCACGTGAAATACGATGCAAAATTCGGCTCCAACGTGGTGTACGCAAGGATTTCATGTAGCGACATGTTGCAACAAGTGATGCATTGAAAATTCGACGAACGCCTTTCTCAAACGGCACGCCCGTAGACAAGCTGGGGGGATCGCACACCATTTTGGTAGGCTGAGCCGTGCTTTCGAGAAGGGGGAATTCGATTCTTTTTTTCGTCTTCTTCAACCTCTAAACCCCCCCCCCCCTCCCTCCCTTCCCCTTGTTCAGCGTCATTGTCGCGAAACTCGCTTGACCAGGCAAGGTAGGGTGGCCGTCCCGACGGAGGGACAATCGTAGCTGCGGGAGCAGGTTTTTTTCACTCCCAGCAGAATTCTTCAAGAAGTGCGGTGTGTGGACATGTGTGGTGGAAAGTCAAAATCGTGCACGAGACGGATACGCGGCAGGATTCCGGCATTTTTTTCGGCAGAGATCACCGCATCGAGAAACCAGTGGCCCCCTGTTTCCATATTGAACTCGCTCACCTCTTATAAAGCCACGTGTTCACCACTGTTACGTGTCATCACATTTTTGTTCTCTTCTTATCGCGTATTTTCTATTGACCATCGTGTTTTGTGTATTCTCTTATGGTGCGCTTGCATTTTTTATTCGCTCGTGTTTTTAGCGATCCAACGGGCACACGTGAGTGGTTTTTATGCACTATTCCTTTCTGTTACAATCTTACCTTTAGATTAGGAATGTGTGCGTGTCTATCTTGTTTAGATGTAGAGTTCATGGGATGTTGTGGTACCGCTAGCAATGTTTTTCGCGTCGCGTGCAGCAGTTTATCCATCTTTTTGTCCCTTAAGTTATCGCTGAAAAAACTTCAATTTTCGCTTAGAGGATAACGCTAATTTAATTGCCAGTCATGTGTTGCGAATGCCTACCGTTCCTTGGTGAATTTATTAAACGAGGGGGAGGGTGCTCCTCAGCTCGTAATTAGCTCACGCGTATACACAATCTTCTAGTCTAGTTGCCACTCTTAATCTCGCTTTTTCGGCAAGCCGCCTACCATTATCTTTCTTTTCTTCGGGTCCGTCTTTAATCCTACTTTAAGGCTGCCTTCGTTTACATCTCCAGAATTTTAACACGAAAGTGTTTTATGCCGGGGTCCACCAAGTACATCCGTCACGGATATGACGTTGATAAAATGGACGCCAACGGGTGAGAAAGAAAAAAACCAAGAAAAAGATACCCCGCTGGGAATCGAACCCACGACGTTGCGGCCGCGACGGCAAGTGCCCGACGCTCTACCGACTAAGCCAACTCGGGCGATGCTAGGAACGGCGCGAACGCGCCTTATATCTTTCACACATTCTCTTTCGCGGCGGGCGGAGCGGGGCGGTGCCGCCGTCTGTGAGAGGTGAAAAGAAGTAATGCTTTACGATCGACACTTACTAGCGCTTACTCCGAGATTGCACGTGATATCGGAGGTCATGGTTAAAGCGTCTCGATACCAGAGAGGTAGAGTGGCCGCGCTGGCGTCGCCGAGGCACCCTTGACGCAGTTACGTTCTTTGCCTTTGGATTCGTGTTAGCGTGCGTCGGCTCATCGGAGTAGTGCAGCTTCTACGTGCACGAACGGCATTTATCTAACGCCGACTGCTTCAACTGCGAGAGCACCGACTAACAAAACTGCTGCAATATGCGTTGCAGAAAGGACGCGATTTCGACGGGCGAATGTCGTGCCTTGGTGGAGCGAGAGCAGCGCCTGCGAGACAGAGGCCAGCGGGACGCACGCGTTTGCGGCTCAGGCTACGAACCTCTACCTCCTGCGTTGCTGAAGTGCAGTGTGTGTTATGTGTGCATGAGCACAGGCGTCGGCTACCCATTACTAGAAAGCGCACACCGCGCCGTTTCTCTCCTTAATTGACGACGCTTTGAAGAAGTGCATACCGGGTACCAGTGTTGATTATGAGCTTGTTGATATCATCCTTACGCGCGATTCACGATTCGCTGTGTCCAAATATATGTTCACACCGTCAGCTACCTCAACGGTTTAATCATGATCATGGGCGTTAGTCGTCGCGATAGAGACATGCTGTCAACATGGGTGCATCCACGTCAAACGGTGCTATAGCTGCCAAACACGAATAGACATTGTACAAGCTCTCATATATCATAAGCACTACTTCTGTCATGACACGTTCCACTTTCGTGTTATACCGATTCCTATGACGGAGGGATCAGCCATGTTTTTTTTTTTCGTGATTCGGCACCGTTGTTACTGAAAAGCGCGATATCGTCCGCAAAACGCAAGTAGCAAAGATATTCTTTGTTAATCCTTATTCCTATTTGTGCCCGTTCTAGTTCTTTCAATATTTATAGTGAATGTGCCGGCATAACGTTGAAGAGATTGTAACTCTTCGCATAGGCGTGCGCACAGTGGGGCAGGGGGTGGCCGGCCCCAGTAGTCACTTAAGAAGAGGTGGGCGCAAGGTCTGCCAAACACGTTGACTTAATGGGGAGGGGGGGCGATGAACCTTCGCCCCCCTCCCCTCTGAGGGGGAACCTTGCTCACCGCCTATGATTTTGCGCCTCACTCCATTCTCGGTTAGGATTGTCCTGCTTTTTTTGAGGAATATGGTGGTTATGAGGTTGTTTTAGATGTTGGCTACGGTATCTGTAGATGTTTAGATATTCCTTTATGGCATAATTATTCCGAAACTGTTGGCGTGTGTTCATATCTGTGAATAAATTTGTGTTTACCACCTTGCACATGTGTTGCTCCTTAATTTCTCAGACGCATGCGTAGTTGGTGCAGCAGGCCTTTCATCATTTTGGTTGTGTTGGAGACAATATTGCCTTTCGTTTTCGGCCTTGCACGGTTCGACAGAATTGTGGGTCTTAATTATTGCACACTAAGACATCAATGGAGCAGTCGTTCTAATTAGGAAGCATTTTTCGAATATGGCACCAATGGTAGTCCATGAATGCCGTTGAGCCGCGAATAGTCTATTTTAGCGCTGCTGACTTACAGTACAGTAACCACAGTACTACCGAACTGCCGTGGTCGGCACGCAGCCATTTTACTTTATAACACAAGTATCAGCCTGCCTGATCAAGTTACTTTACGCATCGAGCAACTACCGCTGGTGTCCCTATATAAACTAGCTACGTGCAGACCACGACGGTACAGTACTACCGTACTTAACGCACGGTAAGCCACCACTGCTAAAACATAATAACGGCTGTAAACGGTCACGCCGGCGGCTACCCGACGTCGGCGGGGCCGACACCACGCCAGCATCGGCTAGCATACATAGGCCCAATGACGGCTTGCCATCATCGGCTGAATAGCGGCAGGCCCGTCTCGGACCGACGCTGGCTAGTCCACGTCAGCCCGAAGCATGCAAGCTCGCATCGGCCCAACGGCGGCTAGCCGACGTTGGGCCGATGCGGGTGAAAGTAGCGCGAGCGTGATTTGGCGACGTGGGGCCAATATTGCTGCCGTCATTTGCCGACGTTGGGCCAATATCGGTCCAATGGCGGCGTGCTGCCAGGGACGCTAGTACCAGATCTTGACCTCCAAGGTGGTGCCGGCGGGAGATTTTAGGGGCGAAGCTCCTTAAAGCGGCACCCGTTCGTCCCTCGTAGTTGTCGTAGTCGTAGTGCGTAACCAGTCGTAACGCTAGTACCAAATCTTGACCTCCAAGGTTGTGCCGGTTGGAGATTTTTCCTGTGCGTTGTTGAACAATAAAAAATTCGCAGCGTGCGCGTTAACTAAAAGCCGAATTCTTCTGTCTCTCATTCCCCATTAGCAGCCATTGACATGTTCCAGTAGGAAACGTTAGTAGAAGTAGAAGTGTAAGTGTTAGCTAAAAGCCGACTTCTTCTGTCTCTCATTCCCATTAGCAGCCATTGTTTGCCTCCAAGGTAGTGCCTGGTGAGATTTCTCCTGTGCGTGATTAAATAAAAATTTTGTTCAAAACGCCGTTGATTGATGAAATAAACCAACGAAAGACGCCAGATGTTTTCTAAAAGCAAAACGAAAGAACGCCAGATGTCTCTAAAGCAAAACGAAAAGACGCCAGCTGTTTAACGAAAGACGCCAGATGTTTTCTAAAGCAATGTTTTTCTAAACAATGAAAATTCACAGCGTACATGTAAAATAAAGTGAGCTGCAAGTCGTCATAACTCATCGAACCTTTAGTATAAACGCGCCCAATCTCAAGTCGGTGATGATGTACTGGGCAGAATTCACGGAAGATTCACAGTTTACCGATGAACCTCCGCAGCTTCGCCTACTCATCACCATTCACTCCCTGGATATGCTGTGATTTTTCTTTTTCTTTTAAACTGCGGCGCGTGGAGTGACCCCTCCCCGTCTGCTGCCACTCGCGGGCATCTGACGCAAGGTGCGCCCGCTGTTCTTTTTTTCGTTCCACATGATAAATGGGTATAGGAAGGGGCCACTTTGTCAAGCTCGTCGCAAGGGCAGTTTTCAAATTGAAAGAAAGTGCCGGAGCATTGCGTGATAGAAAACGCGCTCAAGTTCCACCGAGATCTTCGTACCACTCACGGTAAATGGTGAATACAAAAAGCTCGCCGTTATTTCAATGGCGCATTCATTGCGTGTGGTTGAGTTGTGTACACCAGCTCGCTTGGGAGCGAGAGGGGCCGCTGGTGCGAATCCCGGTCGGGTACTTTAGAATTTCTTTCTTCTCCTTTATTTTTGGCATCACGGCAACGGCAATATTCCGCCGACAGTGTACATATAATTGCTATCGCAATAATAATGTTATCTGGAGTTTAACGCCCCAAAACCACGATATGATTATTAGGGACGCCGTAGTGGAAGCTCCGGAAATTTCGACCATGTGGTGTTCTTTTACGTGCGCTGATATCGCACAGTACACGGGCGTCTAGCATTTTGCCTCCATCGACATGCGGTCGCCGCGGCCAGGATCGAACCCACGACCGTCGCGTCAGCAGCCAAGCAGCGTAACCTCTGCCCCACCGCGTTGAACAGCTCTGTCCTGTGCGCGTTTCTGATAGCCTTTATTTTCTCTAAACTATCACTGGCAGATTTCGACAGTCTGCGGGTTTTAGACGGCCAATCTTTTCCCTAAACTTCAACTGCCGGATTGTAGCTATAATGTGTGCATTGTAAGAATAACGAAACACTGACTGTCATTTATAGCTATGTATAGGTATCTCACCGAGTACAAAGTATGGCTGAGCGAAACGTTTGATTTTTTTCGAGACACATTTTATAATCATTTTGAAGCTGCGATATCTCGACAATTGACTACTCCTTTGTGTCAAAGGCTGCGAAATATGCTTGGAGAAAGCAATTGAGAGATTTGGCATCGTCATTCTTAAAGGCCTGTCTTACGCGCGAAGCCCGGCAGCATGACGCAACCCAATATGACTTTTCAGGCTACGGAAATGCCTCTTCATCTTCTCGTTTTTTTCTGGATATAGTGGAACAAAATGTGTGCATGTATTATCGCGTTGCTTTCACCACGTGGAACATAGCACGCCAGTCCGTCACTCACTCTTCACGAAATTATGTCACAAGGACAAACCTGTAGTGATCACTGGTAGCAATATTTCACCTGAGCGCGCAAGCAAGCAGTCGGCAGAACGTTGGACTACGCGCGGCTTACTCTAAATCCCACAGTGCCCTTGCGCGACCGCTAGGGGCTAACGCGGCGCTGCGGCTTGCGAAATGTTGATGATATATGTTGCTTTATTGTGCAAGAGCCATTTGACCGCAAACGAGGGCCAGGTCATGGAACAATTCGGAAATGTTCATTGAAAATGATGCATTGCCTGATCTTTAATGAGCAAGGAGTCTCTGCTGCAATTTTGGATTTTCAACACTTCTTATTTTTATGATCAAAAGTGATATCAAAGAGGGATTCTACGTCTTAAGCAAAAAAATAGCGTAGGTTCCACTCGAGGTGCAATGCTAAAGAAACAGCGGAGTTGATGGGCGCTGTGATGTCTTGGAAATTTTCTCATTTCTTCTTCCTTCATGTCATTCTTCGTGTCTCCTCTCTCTGTTTTTTCTTTCTCTTCTTGTCCATTTTTATTTAATTCTCTCTCTCAATTTCTTTTTCTTTCTTGCTCTTTGTATCTTTCTTCCTCATTTAGCCCTTCCTCTCTCTCTCTCTATTTCACTCTTATTTCCTTGTCTTTCTGCCTTTGATTTTCTCTCTTTCTCGCTATTTCTCTCTTTCTATTTCAATCTATGCCATGTTTTACTCTCTCCCCTCCTTTCCCTCTTCTCACCATCACATCTCTTGCCACACTATACTATACACGGTTGTGCTATTTTGCGCTGGTGTGCCTGGATGACCGAGAGGTGAGGACGCTCGCCTTCTAATCGAGGAAACGGGGTCTGAGTCCCGCCCTCTGAAGAACTTTTTTTCGCGCCAGTTTTTCTCTTCTCTTTACATCCATTTCTTTCCTTCTCTCTCTGCCTTTCATTCTGCCTTTCATTCTACCTCTCTGTACTCGTTCTCTGACTCATCAGGTTTCTTCCAGGTCACGCCGTGGAAATCGGCGCACGTGTTCTGGGCACGAAGCAGAAAGTTACGTAGATGAAGATGCAGAGAGGGCCTGCCGGTCCAAGATGATGATCATTTCTGTTACCGACAGACAAATTACTGTGAGCTTAAGCTGCTTTGCAGTTAAAATTCTCTCCTCAAATTAACATCAGAATCTTGAGAGACACCTAATCTGCAGGCTTATCATTTTGTAACCTTACCGTCTTTATGTGAAATGATGCCTTGCCTGGTTTTCGTACTGCTGCTCAGCACAATGTCACTTAGTTTTACGATAACCAGGATCTAAAAACATGCACCTGCTGTTTAGATTGCATAAACAATTGTTGCAAACACACTGCCACTTAGGAAACAACTCAGGCGTGAGAAAAAGACGAAGTTCACTGAGCTGTTGTGTTGTAAATGTGAAGGCGTAAATGAAAATTAAGTATAAATGATTTGTGCATTTTATGCGTTCTGCGAAAAGTTATCTTTTTGTCCACTTTCTTCACATTTATATTCTAATTACTACATATAACACCCCCAATACTTTCCTTGGGATTATTGCCTGTTAGTTCTCATTAATATTGTGTGTAACAAAGAAAAGCGAGCCCTTAAATGTCACCTTCTTTCCTTCATTCATAGCGAGGGTATCGTCCTGGCAGACGTGATACCTTCAGGTAGTATGCGAGAGATAATTGGTCAGTAGGGTGCACCATACTCGGCGCCATGGCTGCGATCGGCGCTGACTAACACCCCTAGGTTTAAATCCACATATTCTCCGTGAAGTGGACGGCAGGATGGCCGTCACCGTAGCTCAGTGGTAGAGCATCAGACACGTTATTCGAAGGTCAAAGGTTCAGTCCCTGCCGGCGGCAAGTTATCTTTTCGTCCACTTTACTCTCCTCCCATTTATATTCTAATTACCACAAATGCAATCCATATACCTTCCTTGGCATTGTCTGTTAGTTCTCAATATTTTGTGCACCGATGTGTGCTGTGCTGTCTGCACCTTTGTCCATCGTTCCCCTGCTGTTTTCTGTGCTATGCCCTAAATCATAGATTTTCGCTTGTACAACATGGATAGTATGACTAATTCAGGCGGATGTTACCTTTTGGAGTCATGCGCTTTCATAAGCGGACCCTCAAGGTTATCCTTTTTAGGGATTATACATATTATTGAGAAAACGCCGATGCCTTATGAGTAGCGCGTTTAGTAAAAATTTTTGTCGTGCGTCCAGATTGCGCACTTTATTCAGATTATACAATACAATGTGACAACAATAATGTCAAACAACCAAACTGAAGACAGCTGGCTATCACTGCCCGCAAGGATGATATGTCGCAAAGACAGTGAAGTATTGGAACCATACGGCTGACTTGACTTGTCTAAGACGACCCGTAATTGTGAAGGATATAAACTAATGCTCCCGCGAGTATCTGTGATCCTTTCTTATACATAATACGCAAAAATGCTAAGCAGGATTGATGCTTGCTTTCCACCCGAGTACTCTAAGTTCCTCGGTGATGTGCGCAACGGGCACAAGGACACATTGACCGTTTTAGTACCACAGGCGAAGCGACCTAAAGATTAAGAGACATTTAAATTCTGTTCGAAGTTCCTCTGCGTCTATTATCTTCATTACGCCGCCTCCCTATGCAATGAATCATTAATTTAATTGATTACAGGCACATCGGTGCTAAGGAAGGAAAGGCACTAAAGCGAGCTTATCGCTTCACACCTGCAATCCGTCTTATACTCGCACACAATGGGCCATGCTGCTTATTATAAATCTGTGGGCAACGACTTGCAGAAAAATGATTTAGCAATTAAACTGAGAAAGTTTAGGTACGTCTAAGAATGAACATGATGAAGAGAAAAATTATTGTGAATTAACCAGGCGAAAGATCAAACGTTCTTGATTGAAAAGTACATATTGGAGTGTATACTAGAATATGCATACCTAAAGTAATTGCTTAAAAAGCGGCCTAATCACGAAAAGGAAATTCACCAAAGAATAGGAATGGGCTGGAGCGCACTCGGCTGGCACTCCCAAATAATGACAGGACATCAGCCGCCGTCATTAAAGAAAAAGTACAGAACCACTGCATAGTGCAATTTCAAACTTATGGTGCTGAAAGATTCCGAACAAAGCAATGAGAGAAAAAGTGGCGGACCACACAGCGTGGAATGGAACGGAGAATGATAGGAGTCACATTAAGAGATAGCAGGACAGCAGAAAGGGCCAAGGGAACAAACAGGGTAGCTGATGTTCTTGATGACATCAAGCGAGAGAAATGCAGTTGCGCTGGCTAAGTAATGCGTAAAACGGAGAAGAAGTGGACAGTAAGAGCAACACAATGGTTACCAAAGGATGGGAAACGCAGTCGAGGAAGGCAGAGGTTTAAGTGGTGTGGCGAAATTACGATATATATTAGGAGTAAAGTCTAATCAGCTCGCACAGCACAGTGTATACTAGAGATCATGGGGAGAGGTTTTCATGTTGTAATGGACATACATTGGCGGAAAATGATTATGACGATGATGACAATTGAAAAAATGATTCAGTGCCGGGGCTCCAGTGTACCTGTATTGCAATTTAGGAATCCTTGTTTATGGAACCCGCAGGGCATCCATCATTTCATTGTACGTGGGATCGGCCCAGACTCACTTTCTGTAAGAGGTCTCTTTAACCCTTTGCCTTGTGCTTACCTCTCCATCCCGAATACTGTCTCCATCCCGAAGACTAATGCCAAAGACCATACTTTAACCACTGCGGTAGCTGAGGTAGTTAACATACACCTGGGCAGAGGATATGCTGAACCCAGCGCAAAGATGGCATCTAAAAGCGCATAACGCTTGTACTCATTCAAAGCGTCAATTGAGGAGGTGTGCCATCCCCATTAATAGGGTAACCCACGGCTCTGGTCATGTATATCCCACATCATCCCACAGGATCAGGTAACATCAGACCTGTTGAAAGACGGTGGAGAGATTATGTTAGAGAAACTGGCCACCCTGTATACGAAGTGCCTCTCGACGGGGAGGATACCAGAATCTTGGAAGAATGCCAACATCATCTTGATCCATAAGAAAGGGGACGTCAAGGACCTGAAAAATTACAGACCCATAAGCTTACTGTCCGTTGTCTACAAGCTATTTACAAAAGTAATTGCTAACAGAATTAATACGACATTAGAGTTCAATCAACCAAGGGACCAGGCAGGATTTCATACAGGATTCTCAACAATAGACCATATTCATACTATCAATCAGGTGATAGAGAAATGCGCGGAATACAACCAACCCCTATACATAGCCTTCATAGATTACGAGAAGGCATTTGATTCGGAGGAGACATCAGCGGTCATGCAGGCACTGCGGAATCAAGGCATCGACGAAGCCTATATAAACATAATGGAAGAAATCTACAGCGGATCCACAGCCACTATAGTCCTCCATAAAGAAAGCGACAGAATCTCAATAAAGAAGGGCGTACGGCAGGGAGACACGATCTCTCCAATGTTATTCACCGCATGTTTACAGGAAGTTTTCAGGGCCCTAGATTGGGAAGAGTTAGGGATAAGTGTTAATGGAGAGTATCTCAGTAACCTACGATTCGCTGATGACATTGCATTGATGAGTAACGCGGGAGACGAATTACAGCTCATGATTACTGAACTGGATACGGAAAGTAGAAGAGTAGGTCTGAAAATTAATATGCATAAAACTAAAGTAATGTGGAACAATCTTGGCAGAGAACAGCGCTTTGCGATAGGTGTCGAGACACTGCAAGTCGTAAAGGAGTACGTCTACTTAGGACAGGTAGTAACCGCGGAGCCGAACCATGAGAGTGAAATAACTAGAAGAATAAGGATGGGTTGGGGCTCATTCGGCAAGCATTATCAAATCATGAATGCTAATCTACCACTATCCCTCAAGAGGAAGGTATATAACAGCTGCATCTTACCGGTACTTACCTACGGAGCAGAAACCTGGAGACTTTCAAAGCGGTTTCAACTTAAATTGAGGACGACGCAGCGAGCGATGGAAAGTAAAATGATAGGTGTAACCTTAAGAGACAGGAAGAGAGCAGACTGGGTGAGGGAACAAACGGGGGTTAAGGACACCATATTTGAAATCAAGAAGAAGAAATGGATATGGGCTGGGCACGTAGCACGTCGGCAGGATAACCGGTGGTCATTAAGGGTAACTGACTGGATTCCAAGAGATGGCAAACGCGTGAGGGGGAAACAGAAAATTAGTTGGGTAGATGAGATTAAGAAGTTTGCCGGTATAACGTGGCAGCAGAAAGCACAGGACCGGGTTGATTGGCGGAACATGGGAGAGGCCTTTGCCCTGCAGTGGGCGTAGACAGGCTGATGATGATGATGATGATGATGATGATGATGATGATGATGATCCCACATCGCTTTAGCAACAAAAGAGCCAGAGTGCGTGGCTCGAGCCACATACACAGGAAGGCATTCTGCATCCCGCTACCATGTCTCTGATTCGGTAGGGTTGTCACTGAAACTAACGAAGCGCTTCCTGTCGGCGCTCGTTCATGTAACGATGCCGCACTTCACTTTACTGGTCCCACACCGTGACGCCACCCGCCCAAAGTCAAGGTCACTGCGAAATAGAAAATGTGTGAGAGATATAGAGTACGTTTGTGAAGCATAATTCGTGACCATTTGTTCAGCAGTGGGTTGGCCGCCTGGCACATATTGTTTTGGACCGAGAGGCCGCGCATTCGACTCCGAGGTCATCCACATCAATGAATCTTCTCCGCCTAAGTTTTTTCTTTGTATTTCACTGAAAAATTTCACTGAAAAGACCGCGCTCTTCGCTAGTTCAACGTCAACTACCGAAACAGCCAAATTCTTTTGCGGCGTACGCATCGCCGTCGGAGATGCACTCCCCAAACGCGCGCCTTTCACTGCATGTATGGGAAAGCAACGGATGCGCCGTTCCCGCGGAGTCAGTTGTGGGAAGCTTCACTCCCGACACTGCGGCGCCCTTCTTTCGGCGAAGGAGCGTGCGAGCGAGAACTGCAGACGTTTGTGAGAGCGAGAAAGGTACCTTGGTGAACGGGTTATGTGTTTTCTACATCGAAAGCTGTTATGACATCACAACAGCAGCCGATTATGTAATGTAGTAGGTTGCCGCAGCCGCAACTGGTGTTCGTAAACGCTATCGCGCAAATTGAGAAAAAATAATCTCCAGGATCGAATGGAATTTGATCCCGGGCCCCCTGCGTGACAGTTGTCTTTCTTACCAAAGAGCCACGCGGATGCATGAAACTCCCTCCCAAAAAGACCCTCGACATGCGTCATGTCTGGCAAGCAATCACATTAGGAGATATAAGAAAGCGTGGTAGAAGAGTAATAAAGCAACCAGGCGGCACACAATGTGAATCACGAAACAAGTGGATCGGTTGAAGGCTCCCAGGCGTTAGAAAGGGCTCAGCCACAATTCTTCTTCGTCATCAACCACAGCATGAATAAAGTGCACACAATGCCTTATACATAGATGTGTAGCGGCTAGCTCGCATCTCCACAGAATGAACAATGATGGCACAGTGGGTGCTTCACTGCTTCACAAAAATCACGACGATTTACGGCATAGTGGGTGCCTTGTAAGCTTTCGAGTAGTAGTTGCCCCAAAATAGTTTACAACGGGCTCTAGAAAGGCCGCTCTTCCAGCTTTCGCTGCGACTGTACTGCGTGTTCCGCGCAGGCCTTCTCTTTTTTTTTACCTGCGGTGGTGGACTTTTTGGGCCACCACCATCATCAGCTCACAGCTGAGCTAGTCAAGCAGTGCTTGAAAAACGGATAATGATCGATATTGTTGGAAATCTAGGCTACAATATCGCCATAGGTATTTAAGGGGACCCTCCTGTTTAGCAATATCACTGTGGTGACCGCGCGTAACTTATCGTACATGTTCGACGTCCAAAGCTCATAGTGACGCAGCATATTTTATTGTTGACTGGACTGCCAGTGTCACTTGGCCACGCGTAACATATGGTTAGGCTACTGCACGAGTACAGATAAGCGTTTTCTGGAGCACGCCCGAAGTAGCACCTCGCAACCGGAATTCAGCGTTGGTTCGAGTGTTCGGAAACCGAAATATGAATAAACCTATAAAAAACGAGGTAATGGTCCAAACTAAGAGGTCTGGGGAAAACATATAATATTGGAACATATTTTTACGTAAAAAAAGGCCTGTGCGCTGGCGCCGCGGTCGCCTGTTCAGCTCTCGCCGTTCTGCGTGAAACTGCTCGAGCAGTTTCACGAGTATTGCATGAAGCTGTGGCGTCCTCCAGAATTAAAGGGGTACTGACACAAAAATTTTCCATGGAGGTTTACTTGCATCAAATGAAAGGCGAAGCCCTCAAGAGCGAAGAAAATGTACTGCTAAGCGTGAAAGAGCCTTGAAATAGTAAATACAGTATCTATTTAAAAGCTAGTTTCGGTTCCCACTGTACCCTGACGTCACGACACGGTATGAGCTTGTCGTCACGTGCGCGCGCAAGATGTGACGTTTCCATTCCCGCTCCTCACTGTTGCTCCATTGGTGTCACACAAGCGGCCATTTTCAATGTTTTAGTGACGCACAGGCGGCCATCTTGGAAGTTTCGGTATCTGACGACATCACAACTAGACAGACTGCTGCGTGAAGTCACCAGAACTAGTACTATAGCCTGACGTCAAGCTAGTGTCGATGTAGGTAGGTGCGCCGTGGAAAAATTGATTTTAGCATCAAAACAAAATATCCCATCGTCATTTGCTGAGCTTCGCACTTGCTCAGGGCCGTCTCTATATACGGGAGATTTGTATGGCAGTGTAAATTCACCTCCGAAAAATGGTGCAACTGTACCTTTAAAGGACTGACAATTGGATTTTTTTCGACCCAGTTTTTTACGACACCACAGAAAGCTCCTTTTTAGTAGTCTCTGAACCTGCATTTGTTGACTTCAAAAGCATGTGGATATTTTGTAACACGAATTTTCGTTCTGAGAAGCCACTAAAAATTGCGAGCCCTCCTCCAGCAAAGCTCTGAAGCGATAGGAATGCCAAAAGCTCTCCTCGCAAACTGTTCATTACGCTTAACGTTCTGCTTTCACAGGAGTGAGTGAAACTGTGGTTAACCGCCTTCGTATTACCATTTAGAAATATTTTTGAATATAAAAAGCGGGTTCGAATAAATTTTCCGAACACTCGTCGTCACTTGAGGTGCCTTTAGCGCCTCGCGAGACAGGTGCTCGCGGTCTCAGCGATTAGATCCGGCAACTCACAACGGCGCGTTGGCGGAGCTAATACAGGAGGCCACGATGCGTTCTTCGTGCTTCTCCAATACGTCGGCAAGAGCCACTATGCCCTCAGCTAACTAGAGTTATTGTATATGGCTTCTAAAGGGCACATGTACAGTACTCTAAGCTAACGGCGTTGATGGCGGCGCTCATGATCATCGGATTATACGTAAAGCGAAGGCGGAGCCACAGTTATACTCAGTGCAGTCATCCGCAAATGTTTGCAGACCACGCGAGCCCGTTCCTATCTATCGTCGACAACAGCGATGGGCCGGAAACGGGTCCTAATATTCATTGGTATGCCAATTTTCGACCGCCGCGCAGCATATTTTTATTTCGTTGTGTTCACGCGAAGCACTTATCTGCGGAATGAGCGTCACACTTGTACTTCGATAGCAGAATCAAAGATACTAAGGCATGCTTCTAGCGGCGCGCCTTTGGTATGCGACACTTCGTGAGAACTATTGCGACTGATAACAGTTATACTGATAGACTGGTCTAGATACACAACCACATAGCCATGGCTGCTAAGGAGCGTGTTGCGTTAAAAACTGAAGGGGAACAGTATTCGTGCCCAGTGGGAAAATAGCCAGGTCGTTGAATAAAGGGTGGATGCTTCTTCGGCATAGCGCTACGGTCGATTGCCGCTTACGTAGCGTAAATGTCGTGAAGAGGGAACACGCACTCGTGTGATCCGTAAACTTTTGTAATAGACTGTACAAATAAAGACTCATCTGTACGTATCAAATTGGAAAAGATTATAATGAAAAAATAACTGCATTTCAACGCTAGTATAGACACAATTAACAGCGTACACCAGTAAAAGGCCACGTAATAGCCATCCTACGCACCTTCAGTTTTATGCAACGTGGGGAGGAGGGGGGATTGGCTCAATTCCTATTCCGAGCGCCTGACTGTCCCTTGGCGGATTTATAAGGCTTCGCGTACCCTTGGAGTCTTGGACCTACCATACAATGCATAGATAAATAAAAATTGGGGGACACTTGAGATTCGCTTCAAGAGTATAATGCTATAATATAATCGGGCTCCGTTCGCAACGCTTCTCGATCGGTAGCCTCGCTTTGCTTCTCGATGGACATCTCGACTGTGGAACGTAAGGTGGGGGGCTAGTTGGTGAGATATTGTCGCGAATAAAGACGGCCGGATGACAGAGAAAACGAAGTGAGGATCACGGGCCTCAAGCACCGTTTTACTCTGAGGAATACGGCGTTCAAGGGTCTGCGCTTTTAATATTTCAATACAGACCTTGCTTTTACTTGTCGCACCGTGATCCTGTGTACTGTACTTTATGCGTCGTGACAACATGGCAAAAAAAATGGCTGATCCCTCTATCATAGCAATCGGTATAACACTAACGTGAAACGTGTCTTCATACACCGACGTAGTTGAGCGTTTGTTAGTGCATTCTTTTGCGCCAAGGGCGAAGGAATGAATGGTATAGCAACAAATTGTAATACCACGCGAAGAAAGGCCCGCAGCTCCAAAATCGTAACGCGCTGTTCAAGTAGAAAGGACGCACAGAACGAAGATAGAGCGGATGAGCGCGAACAAACTCTATCAGTTGTAACTTATTTTTCTGTGAGCAGCACGCTCCTTTCACAAAAGCGGCTGCTGCAGTGCGCGAAGTGACATTCGTGCTCTGAGTGCAAGCT
The DNA here is from genome assembly GCF_013339695.2 of Rhipicephalus sanguineus. Taxonomy (NCBI): domain Eukaryota; kingdom Metazoa; phylum Arthropoda; class Arachnida; order Ixodida; family Ixodidae; genus Rhipicephalus; species Rhipicephalus sanguineus. The sequence goes on from NC_051183.1 coordinate 107,156,085, forward strand.
TGCGGTGAGAGCATAAGACTTACAAACCGCCGCCATCACGCGATAAGCGCGCACACGAGCGACTACGCCCTGCAGTGGCGTGCGGTCGTCGCAACGCGTGGGGCGACGACCTTTAAAGGGCTCCCTTCTAGAGTCACTGTATATGCTACCTTTAGGTAGCAGAGTTGCGCATAGGTCCGGCTAGCAACCACAGTTATGCGGTGAAGTCGCACTTCGTTTTTTCAGGCGACATGCCTACCGTGTCGCCGATTAACCTGTCTGGCGTGTCGAAGACCGACGATAAACATTGCCTGTCGATGGCTAGTGTTAATTCAGCTAGCTGCAGCGGCGGCGTCGAGAAATAAACAAATTGGCCCAAGCAGCAGCTTCTCCGCAATGCATGGTTGCTAGCGGCGTTGGAAGACAGATGCGCAACTCTGCTACCTAAAGGTAGCATATACAGTAACTCTACTCCCTTCGAACCCTTCGCGCCATCTAGCTAGTGATAACGGAAACACGCTGACGTACCACCGATCTCTCAGTACTGCCACCGGCAAACACTGTATTTACATAGCTCGCCGTTAGCACGGCGAAGAACGTGTCGTCTCCGGCCGAATCGTCTCGAGCCGCGCGCTGCTGAGCGAGGGGTCACCTGTTCGACTCCCGGTGACGGCAATTTCTATTCTATTGTTTTCGTTGCCATCTGTTCGTCTTTAAATTTGACAACGTCATATCCGTCATGGAAATACGTCAGTGGAGCCTTCCTGGGACCCGGCCTAAAATCATTTCGCGTTAAAAACACAAAATCTACGTCTGTCTTACCAACTAGCCCACCATCGCACGCTCCTTGAGTTCATTTGTTTTACATTGGGCATTGTTATATGTCGCCTTTATATTGAACAGCAATGCATATTGAGCGCCTCATTCATCGCTGCGACGAAGTTCCATGCGAGACTCCTAGGCTATTGCCTAAAAAAGAACGCGTGTGCTTCCACTGTTTCAGATCATTTCGGCTTTCTGGACGGCTCTGAAGGTATCTGGAAAAGGATGGGGAAGATTCCCAGAAGCGAACATTGGCGACACGTTAGCCTGGTACAGGTCTCACTTGAGCTTGTGCGCCTTTGTTGGAAAGGGCCAACACCATCACGTTTCAAGCTGCTGAGAGAATACAAGAAGCTGGCTCGGGGAAGCACAGCGTTCCTATGAAGAGGTGTCCTCAAAACTCCCAGAGGCGCCCAAAAAGCAGGTTGGTGTGGTTCTTGTTGTTCTACTTGAAGGGGGGCAGCTCTAAGGTGAGGCTGAAAGTGTTCTCAAGCGAGCTGCGAATTTCAGCCTTCAACTACCACTTAAGGATCATGAGCTCCTGTTTTCGGCATAAATGATCGCTGGCAAGTTGCGGGGTGAAGAGAAAGAACGATGTTTATAGGAAGTCACTGATCATTTGCGCAACGCCTATAGCGAAAAAAATGACCACAGCACCTCAGTATTGAGAAGAGCTCCAGGCTGCCTTAAGGATTCTGGCCCCGCTAACATGACGGCTTCTCAGGCGGCTTTGCGGTCCTGCCCGAGGAGTTATTTGATCAGAAAGCCTTATTCACTTTAGGCAATACCTCTCGGCCTGCTGATTTCAAGCCATCCAAGTCTAAGGCTAAGGCAGTAGCTCTTCTTGAGGATTTGGAACTTGATATGCTAAAGTGTGAAGTCCAGAAACTGAAGTCCTTGTGCACAAGGTGTTTTAGTGACAAGAGCTGTAAGGTGGAGGCTCATTTCCGTGCTATGGTCAGGGAAAGAGGAACTTTTCAACTAGATATCGGCTGATACCTAGAAGAACGTCTGAAGAGCTTGGTCCCCGACGATCTTTCCAAGATCAGCAGCTTGGACAACACGGTGGACATTTTTGGAGAGTGTCTACAAAGGGGCAGCTGTGGCTTTTCAGCTGACATTGAGGAGCTCTTTTATTCTGTTTCCCACGACAGGTTGTCTATGGCGGTCCGCAACTGCATTGAACGTTCGGGGTGCTCGCCTTCCAGAACACGGGCGGGATCTCAGTAGAAGGATATCTGGAATTAATTAAAGTGTACCATTCGTTCTCGATTGCAGGCTTTTAGGACAAGTTCTATCTCCAACAACGCGGCAAATGTGACGGCTCCAGCGTGGCGCCTGTTCTCACAGGGTCTCTTTAGCTTATGTTGATGTTTTGCTATCACGTATCTTTAATTATTACCGAATTACGTGTGTGTTTGGATATATACGCGACTTTTAGTCATTATATATTGAACATTGAACATTGTTTATTTGCAGGAAAAAAATACAAAATTTCCCTGCGGGAGGCAAAGACTAAAGGCTAAAGAGCCTGACGAGGTCTTGACCTCCTGATGCTGTCTGCGTCAGTGCCACATCGTACACATTTACACATCAGTAACATACACATATACAAATAAGTAACATATTATACACATATTATACACATTTCAGTAGTATGAGATATCACTTGGTTTTACATGCTATCATATTCATATTTCTTTTCATACATATTCATTCTCAAAGATTGATACATTCGGAATATAATTTTCATAAATAGAAAGCAATATTGAAATCAAACGATTCTGTTTTAGTATCATTGTTCACAGAAAAAAAAAGGAATACACTAAGTATACAATGAAGGAAAGTGGAAATTTTAAGGGCTCGTTTTCACTTTCCATTCCACTTTCCTTCATTCATAGCGAGGGTCTCGTTCTGGCAGACTTGGTGCTTTCCGGTAGTATGCGAGGGATTATTGGTCAGCTGCCAGCTCGTAATAAGTTCACGTACTACGTGACGCCAAATGACAGAAAAAGAGTGTTCCACACTCGCCGTCATGGCTACTGGCGGCGCTGACTGACACTCCACGTTTAAAAATGCACATATATACCCCATAAAGTGGACGGGGGGATGGCCGCCGCGGTAGCTCAGTTGGTAGAGCATCGGACGCGTTATTCGAAGGTCGCAGGTTCGGTCCCTGCCCGCGGCAAGCTATCTTTTCGTCCACTTTTCTTTCTTCACATTTACATTACATTTACTACTAATAACATCCCCTATACTTTCCTTGGCATTATTGTCTGTTAGTTCTCATTAATACTAAGTATACAAGTATTCCTAAATGTAAATGCCTATGGATCTACTATGACGTTAGTCGAAAGAAGAAATGATTTATGATGACATTTAAACTTTTTATTTTTCAGTGTAAAGTCTATATTCGACTCGAGAAGGTTTGGCACTTGTATAATCTTATAATCAATAGCCTGCTTGCCATAGTTCGTGCGTGATTTCTTGGTTTTGCGGGTAGAATTCCTGAAGCCGTATTTTGCTGATACAATGCGTGGGAAGGAATCCCATAGTTTATGCTTATCAATAGAATTCCATGTTTAAGAAAAAGCAGCTGAGTGTCTAGGTCCTTAGGATGACCTTTATATTTTTCTATTATACCCAGCATGCGCTTTTTCAAGATTAACATTCTGTCGTAATTGGTCTTAGTTGTTGTTCCCCATACAAGTATTCCGTATAGAAGTTTGGAGTAAAACATGTTATAAAAAACGCCAGGCCTGCGCTGAAACCGCAGCACAGTCACAGCGAAAGCTGGAAGAGCAGCGTTTCTAGAACCCGTTGTAAGCCCTCTTGGGGCTACAATAAAAGTACACTAGAAAGGTACCCACTACGCCATAAATCACAATCTTTATGAAGTTGGGAAGCACCTACTAAGCCATTATTCCTCATTCTGCGGAGAAGCGAGGCACCAGCTGCACGTCTGTAAGGCATTATGTGCACTTTGTTGACGCGACGACTGATGACGATGAAGAATTATGGCTCAGCCCTTTGTAATGGGTTGGAAGCTTTAAACGGCCCACCAGTTATGTAATTTGCATTGGGTGACGCCCGGTCGCTATTTCACTCTCCCGTCATGCTGTATAACATACGCTGACGTGGGAGAGAGACGGTGGGGGGGGGGGGCAAAGAACTTTACTGAGACCCCGAGGAAATGGATCATGCGCTTATGGGCTTCTTTGGCAACCAATACAAGTGCATTTGCGAGGAACTCACTACATTATAAATCATTGTAATTTTTGAGAAGTAGGGCAGCAGGCACTGTACCAATTTTCGTTATTCTACAGAGAGCCGTGGTACCTGCTAAACGCATGTAAGGCATTATGCGCACTTTGTTGATGCTGTGCCTGATGACGATGAAAAATTATGGCAGAGCCCTTTGTAATGGGTTGGAAGCATTCAACAACCTATTCGTTGCGCAATTCGCATTGTTTGACGCCTGGTTACAGAATTCGCGTTGTGCGACGCTTGGCGCTTATTTTACTCTTCTACCACGCTATACTGCATATGCTAATGTGGTTACTTCCCGACATGAAGCCTGTATAGGACCTTTTTGCAAAGCAGTTTCAAGCACCGGCATGGCTCAGAGGTTGAATACTGGGCTCCCACGCAGTGGGCCCAGGTTCGAATCTCGCTCCATCCTGGCATTTTTTCTTATTTCGTTTTTTTTTTCTTATTTCGAGCGATACTGGTTACGGACACCGGCGGCGGCGGCGGCGGCGGACAACTCCGGCGCCAAAAACGGCCGGTGAAATGATCTCACAACAGCTTTCGCTGTAATACAATGCTTCAGATAACCATGAAGGAAGGAGGAAAGCGATCTTACTCAAGCACCCTACTGAACGAGCTAGATCTGCCAGGAGACTATTGACGTTCGGTGTCTATGGTACGTGCTCGTGAAACCAGACTCCCAGGAATTTTTGTGTGCTGACTTGTTCGAGTCGCTGATCGTTAAACGAAATTACTATATTATCACTGATGCGCATGTTAATGGGCCTGAACATTATAAATTTGGTTTTTTGTGTGTTTAATTTTAGTTTGTTTTTTGTTAGCCAAGCTGAAAGTTTCGACACGTTGAAGCTTCTACTTCCTGAATGGCGGAGCCTGTGAAAAATGTACTTGTGTCGTCAGCGAACATTTTGATTTCGGGTGTGTTCTGGACCTCTGTAATATCATTTTACCTTTGAACCGAGGCGTCCGCGGGCCGCCGGCGACTGGTCCGGGACGCGTCCGGGACTTGGTAAATCGAAGAAGCTCACTGATACTCGATATGCACTCCTTAAAAGCGTCGACAAACGCGCAGAGAAACGCTACGCGCGTCGTGTCTTCCCTCAAGCCTGGCCGTTAATTATCACAGGGGGAGCGGGGAACGCGGTGCGACAGCCATGCGAGCGTCGGAGAGCTATATTTCGATATGGATGAATGCTATGAGCGTGGCTCGGGTTAAAAGCACCACCTCGCGATGTGTTAAAGATGATATGATATCTGGGGTTTTACGTCCCAAAACCACGATATGACTATGAGAGACGCCGTAGTGGAGGGCTCCAGAAATTTAGACCATCTGGTGTTCTTTAACGTGCACCTAAATCTAAGTACACGGGCCTCTACCATTTCTCCTCCATTGAAATGCGACCGCCGCGGCAGGGATCGAACCCGCGACCTTCGGGTCAGCAGCCGAGCACCGTAACCGCTATACCACCGCGGCGGACGATGTGTTAAAGATTTGACGAAATCACACTTCTATTGGGCCCGTATTCTCAAACGATCGCAAAAGGCGATAGTATCGCGTTTGGTGACGGGGAATCTGATGCATTCAACAACTGAAGAAACACTTGCCTGTGACATCATTGTTGCACTGCTCGTTGGTGTCGCAAATGTCTCAGAACACAGGAGTGAGCGTACCGTGCGAGCGCAGAGAGACCCGAGTGCGTTGGTTTCCAGCGTATGCTGGCTTCTACGCAGTGGCCAGGCTTGGCTGTGGCTACTTGATATATATAGGACGTGTTTGAAAGTGCTTTCAAAGTCTTTTTGCGAAATTGTTTAAGGCACAGTATACTTAAAGAATGCAACTTTCTGCGAAATGTATTTTCGTTGCGAGTTTAACGCGGCGTACTCGGAGAGTTCAGCTGTTGTTTGCTACCGCAGTGACATCGTCTGAACATCTCAACTTGCTGCTGACGCACGATAAGCCACGCGAACAACGCACGGCTTATGTTCCTAGAACGTTCAAACAAAAAAAAAACACAGGCTGGCAAAGAAGAATGTACTGACAACACTCCGTGGTAATGCTCGCAGGAAGCTTCAGCGTAAAAAATACTGCGAATATTCGCCGAGGATTGAATACTAGAAGCTACCGTCTATGTCACTGAAATGTCACCACCAACCGACGGTGATAAGGTGTGTTGGTTTATTACAGGCATGTCAGGAGCACCGTTGAGCACCGTAAAATGACGGAAATACTAGATGGTGCCATCACTTTTCCGGTTTTGCTCAATAGCGATCAGCGCGCATCAAAGGCGCACATCAATACATTTGCGATTGTCGCCTTTTGCGATCGTTTAAAAATACGGCCCTTGGAAGCATGCCGAATGGTGTGGTCGTAGCAGCGGCGTTTTTTCTTTTTTTAAAGCCTGGTGGCACATACTTTTTGCACATTTCACCGCCCCGTTATAAAGGGGGCGCTCATAGCATCCATCCATCCATACATCCATCTAGAGCACTGTGAGAGGAAATTGTGAAAGATAAAATGTGCGTTCATGTAGCCTCCGGTACATGTTTGGCGGTAGCTTAGCGGGCAAAACGGCCGCCATCCATCGTTGCGGACCAAGAGGTCATGGGTTCGACTCCTGTCATTGGAACATTTTGTTATAGTTTTTTTCCTTTGCCATTTCATGTCGTTCATTTTGCTGACGTATTTGCGTGACGGAAATACGTCATGAAAATTTTGGTGGACCCCGGCATAAAACATTTTCGTGATAAAAAAAAGTCACAGTTTCGCCGCAAGAGCGAAGCAATGAATGCGATAGCAAGAAAAGCGGCCCGTGATGGACGCGCTGCGACTACCGTGCGTCCATCACTACCCGGCAGCTACTAGACAGTTTTAATTTCACGTACGTAGGGACTTCTCATACGCAAACGTGAAAAGTACACGTAGTACGTTACGTGCACGACATCTGAAACGCTTTTAGCTACACGCACGCGACGCGCGGTGAGAGCTACCACGTAGCTCGATCTGCTGAGAATCATGAACACTGCGGTAGTTTGTTCGAGCGCCCGCGCGAGCAGACAGCGGAAGGGCAAGGTTCTCGCTGCGCAAATATAAGAAGAAGCGAGAGAGCTGGCCGACGCCTTTAAGTGCGCCCGCGCGCTCCTAGCGCCATCTCGCTGGTAATGAAGAAACGCTTATAAGCGCCTCCGTCTCGGAGGACTGCAAACGGTAAAGAGTGTGTATATAACGCTCGCCGTTAGCAGTCAAAGGGATGTACGCTTTGTGGAATAGTGCTTAGCGCACCGAGCTGCGAATTCAGAGGTCGCTGGTTCGATTCCGCGCTTCGAAAGCATTTTTCTGATTTATTTTTCTTTGGGATATTGATGTATATATACATACTTATACATACATGCAGCATGACGGCGGCGACGGCGACGGCAAAAATCAGCTAAGACTGTCCATATAATTGCTATCGCAATAAAAGCACTAACTCCTTCGTCTGCTCAGCCGCACGCTCGCGCATGTCGTAACGCACGTGGTTCGCCGCTTCACACGCTTTCTAAAGGTGCCATCATGCTGTTATGCACCGTTCCTATATCGCGCTTGTCGCCCTAGTCGACGGAGTACACCACGTTGTATTTCGCAAGGCATGTCCATGTCCAGGAATTCGGGACATCGACAACTAGCGCCATCTGTTGTGTTGGCTGCTAAGTGGCAGCGTCACTCAATGGGAACCGACCTTTGAACATTTATTGTAGTGTAACGCTTCAATGTACGCTTAAATCACTTCGTCCATATAATATGGGAGTCATTATGCCACAGTGCGAGAAGTTTTGCTTTATTCCCATTAACTTCCTGGGTTCGAGAGCCACTTTTATGTGCTATGTGAAACTCCATAGGAGATATTTAAAAATTTATATAAAAACAATGCGCCCTCACCTGCTTAAATCACTGATGGGACCCAATCTCGATGATTCAATATTCGTACCTGTGAAGTTTGGCGGATGTCGGCGAAGTTTCTGAGGTTCGACGGGAACTTTTGCCTAAGGTGCATTGCAGCGAAACCGCCTTATAGGGGTGCATACGCTTCATAGTGTTTACGGTTGCCCTAAAACAGGTGAAAATGTCAGTGTTTTTATATAAGCTTGTTTTTCTTGAAGCTGCTAAAGATATGGAGGGTATGAATACTGTGGAGGTCTTAAGTTGTTAATTAGCAATGAGAAGTCTTAGGTTAATTAGAGCAGATGGTAAAAAGTGAGAATAGCTTCTCGTAATTCAAAGTAAGTAAGAATTGACAAGATATATTGATACGGATACGAATTTTGCTCCACTGCGTGTAAGTAGTCAAGGGTACTAATGAATTTAACAATTTACTTAAAACTTATTGGTGAAAGCGGTTAGTATAGAAGGACATGTATATTATATATATATATATATTTAGATATAGTATTGCAATGCACGCCATTAATATTAGATGGCTGTCGCATGCAAGTAACTAGCAGTAGATACTGTTATAGCTAATGAGTAATCAAAGGTATAAGAGATATGGTAATTGTACTCTGTCATTATTAATACTTACACCTTGAAGTAAATAGAAAAGGGGTCAATAAGAATCAACTAATCCGAGGATTGCGTTGTAATGTATCACATGAAAGTGGAGACGAAGAGGATCAAAGATATAAGAATCTTAGGTTGCTAATTAGTGATTAGGGGTATTTTAGCTTAATTACTGTGAAAAATTAACAGAGTTGACAATGACCCCCAAGAATTCACACTGAGTGAGGTTTACTCAGCAACATTATGCACATTTGCACCCTGACCATATAAGTAATCACTTGTAATGAATTCACCAATTTTAAAGTTATAATGGAAATCTTTCAGTATAGAAGGATATGTACATGATATATATAGGGTATTCAATGTATGAAATTAACATCCGAGATAGATAGTAACATGCAACTATCTTTAGTGATAGTTATCGATAATTAGTAATCAGGGATAATTTGGGGAAAATCTATGGAACCTAGCAATTAAATATGACGATTATAGTTTATTAGTGATCGTTGTAGGCAGTTGCCAAGTGCGGGTATATGGTCAATATATTAATAGGTCGAGAACATAGTAATGCATCAAATGAAAGCATATAGGAAGAGGCTGAATACATTTGGAATGTGTGCTAATCGGCATTTAGGGGCTCTGCAGCGTAAATAATATTAATATTTTTTACAGCAGAGTTATGCCCACGCTTTGTATTACTCGCGATGTAGACAAAACACAATCATCATTATGCCGGCGCACTCAGCATAGCTGTGCCTAGTTAAGCCATGTTAATCATAGCCAATTGTAATTAAGTTTAGTTGAGCACGATGAAAACTAATTAGCCAAGCATAATACAGCCAGAAGGCTAATTAGCCCTAATTAAGCCGAGTGTAGATTCTAGTCTGCGTAGTCATGCCGAGCTCGGCAAGAGATGCCGAGCGATACCGATATATTAATGATGAATGAGTCTAATTAGCATTAATTACGTTAATTAACTCATTAAGTTTAGATTGACTTGTGGTGAAAGCTCGTCGAGATGAATGCTCGAGTATGTAGATTATACTAATTAAGCTCATTAGCATAATTAAGCTAATTAAGATATAATTAATGCTAGCTTTACTAGGGATGCAAGTTAAGCTAGACCAAGTTCCAAATGCGCAAATTAGACCTATTATGCTAATTATTCCAATTAATCTGATTAAGCTAATTAACCTATTTGGTGTTGTGACTGCCGAGCGATACCCAATCGAACCCGATCAACGCCTAGTCTATACTCGTGATTACCAATGTGACCCCGTGAACACTTCGTGCATCGTCGTGTGAATGCACGTGTGTCTAGTCAAGCCAAGACCAGCCAAGTGCCGACCAGCTCTGCTCTAGCCAAGGTTTGCGCGACTCAGTGCAATAATATTACCTGGGGTTTAACGTCGCAAAACCACGATATTATTATGAGAGACGCCGTAGTGGAGGGCTCCGGAAATTTCGACCACCTGGGGTTCTTTAATGTGCACCTAAATCTAAGTACACGGACCTCAAACATTTTCGCTTCCATCGAAAATGCAGCCGCCGCGGCCGGGATTCGATCCCGTGACCTTCGGGTCAGCAGTCGAGTGCCATAACCACTAGACCACCGTGGCGGGGCGCGCGACTCAGTGCAAGCTGCGCAAATTTTTAAAATTAGGTCAGCTAAGCAGAATTCACGGTAAGAGTATCTTACTAATGTTGATCTACATTCGCACCTTGGTACACAGTGCATTACTAATGAATGGTGACAATGAATTCAATATATGTTCAATTTAGGGGTGAAAGCTGTCAGTGTAGGACATCAGTAAAATAGATAGATAGTACCTAATCTATGCAGCTATAGATCTCAATGTATGCAGTTACAGTACAGTGGTGGGAAGTAGTAGAATATCATTCATTATTAGCAGTCATAAATATCATTAATTCGTAATCATTATAATTATTCGTTTAATATAGATACCATCTATCACCGACAAGTGTCGAGAGAAATGTTTACGAGAGATGACGAATTAAAGGAGTACTGCATTGAAAACGGCGCGAAAATTGGACGAAGGCTAAGGAAAAAACAACAACACAGCGCTCGCACATTGATGAGTTATGCAAAACACTGGGTGCAAAAGAGCCTGATGTAAGAGAAACAATATGCAGAAGGGTGTCTTCAAGGGCCAGTTGCTACATGTTACTGCACTCAAAACCGCGCGAAAACGGCAGGAAGGCTAACGAACAAAGGAACAGCGCTTCTGTTGTTTGTTCCTAAGCGTTCGCCCCGTTTTTGCGCTGTTTGAAACGCAGTAACATGTACCAACTGACCCTTCAAGACACCCTTCTGCAATTGAAAGGAGTAATTAAATCTACCGATAGTTTTAGGAAAATATAATTAATTGCAGATATATGATAAAAATAATTTGAGGCATATGATTGCAAAGCATCAGATGATAGTCTAAAGAGAGAGGGTGAATGCATTGCGAGATTCTTGCTAATGAACCTTTTCAAGCAATCCCAGAAAGCCCCGCGGGAGCGTGGCGCACTATGGGAAAAGTTTGTACATCGAGCAAGCCGGCCGTTCGGTCGCCCGCGGCTCGTTGGTGCCGTGGGAGCACAAAACGAAAGGAACGTACACGTCGCGGCTTGTTGAATATTCTTACATCGTAAAATACTACACTTATCCAAACGCATCTGCCTGTATATCTACGCATGAAATGTGAAAGGAATAGCACATTCAGTGTAGGTATTGCCGAGCGTATGTATATCGGACGTAGCAGTTAAGCGCAGGGCTGGGCAGAGATACCCAGAAAAGTATTCCGGAATACAGATATCGAAATACATGAACTGGAAGCCTAAAATACAGATACTGAGATACATTTGCCTTTCACGTAACGGGATATTTCGGAGATACTTTTGCAATAAGACGAAAAAAGTATTCCGGAATACAGTTACAGCGATACAGATACTGGAATACTTTTTTATTTGAAGGATGCTCATACTACGCAAAGACACTCATTAGTGCAGCATAATGTTGTAATTAAAGTTACAGCGCATCGAAACGTTCAGTTTCATTAGTTATTTATTACAGTACCTTCAGCGCCATTAAGACATTGCAGGGGAGGGGGGTAGACAAAGTACATAATTACTAATAATAACATAATTACAAGTATCAATTGCAATAAAAATACACTATTTTACAGGAACAGTAACAGGGATTGGACACCAAAATCGATATACTTGGCGAACAAACTAAGCTATGCTAGAAATAGCACATTTTAGCAAATCACTCAAATCACTAATAAACACCAGTGAATTGAGAAAAAGCACACATTTATTTTGAAGATCTGCTTTGCTGAGAAGTTTGCTGTGTAGGCTTCTCAAATAGGCTGTCTTCTAACAGCGTCGGTTCAGCCTCAGCACAAGACTCACGAAAGAAAAAAAGTATGCGTATCGCTGAAGGCGAGCACAACTTCGTGTTATAGTGAATAAATATCGCCTTCATAGCCGGATTGCCCTGCAGCGTGGCGATATCTCTTCTCGGGTCATCTAGATACCGAAACGCTTCCCGCCCTCACTCGGGTTGTTCTGACTGTTCAGAATCCGAAGTCTGTCCCCATCTTCGGAATCCTAAGCCGTCTGACCCTGTCAGCTTCAATGAAGCTGTCACTACCACCGACGCTACCAGCACCCATTTCAGAAAGCAGCAACAGGCGAAGTCGGCTCCGGCGGTGGGGGAGCCTGCTACCACAAAGACCGTTTCACGCATGTAATCAATTAGGAACGTACCCTGACATATGAGAGGTGGCTGAAAGCGCGTCAAAGATAGCCATCTTCTAGTCACATCCGCCGCGACGGGAACTGCTTTTGGAAGTGCCGCCGCTTTGAGAACTGAACGCCCGCGAAGCATTTCAAAGCCTGTTCCAAGGCGGTATCCGCGCGGGGGGTCGCGAAGTAATGGCATGGCACCCGAAAAAAAATTAGGCGTGCTGCACTGACCTTGAGAGACAGCGACTTTTGTCGGCAGGGGCTGACAACACTGCCCCCGCGATTCTGCCGTCTGCGGCGTCGCGCGCTTTACCACATGGACCATTCTGTGCTTGAGGGGACACCATCGCCGCCCTATCTGTCGGCGACCGGCGGCGCGCCTTTGCTTGTCTTGGCACAAAAAGAAAAAAAAAACGCCACTCCACCATTGGAAACACGCCTAAACTCATTTCCGACACAAAAAAACAATGTAACGAGATACCCATGTCCTGCATAGTATCGCGATACAGGCGATACATCGAAAATGTATTTCACTACTGAGATACAAATACATTTTGGAAATGTATCTCGATACAGAAATACAGATACTCAAAAGTATCTCTGAAATACTATCGGCGATACTCTTGTATCGCGATACTGCCCAGCCCTGGAACTTAAGCGATATGTGCGTCATCGCGTGCCGGTGCCGTCACGACGTTCGTTTGTCAATAATGTGAGCGGAACACCGAATTCATGTTTAGTGCATGAATACTTGGAAGGTACTAATGCGAATGTGTCGTATTGAAATGCCATAGAATTTTCCGCCTCAGCATTTGGTGTCATGAACACTTTTGCGCTTGCTCACTGCGTTTAGCCGTTATGGCGTATTTCAAAGATAATTTCAGTGTTAGAGACTCATCTTGCGCACGACTACACATATCTACGGCATGCATTCACCTGCGAGCAAACACGTGAAAGTACAACCAGCGTTTCTAAAATGCAACAACTGCAGTTAGTATCAGCGAAGGGCGCTAGAATCTTATCATTTCTTATATACATGTATATGCGGCGCGAGCGACGCGCATGCGGTCTAATCAGTTTCTCGAGTACTCTGTAAATATCACAACCTCACCTTGCGCTCGTCGACAGTGCCGATGGACGTTGATTCCAAGTGGATGCGCAAATTGTATAGAAGCGCTCCTGGACTTCATCTAGGAAGCCACGTTGTATCGTTTTATTTAATTTTTGCTGCAGGGCTGGGGTCTTAAACGTGACTCGCACGTGACTGACTTCGTCCCATCCTTTTATCGGTCATCTCTAGAACAGACGAAGCCTCAAAGTCGTCAAGAGGAAACTGCGCACAGGCAAAAACCGGACGTATGCACTAAGGGATGAGGAATGCAGTCACTGTCAATATGGATAAGATAGTTAAAATAGCTGAGGAGCTTTACAAATATCTGTACAGTAGCCAGGACAACGAGGACGATAACGTAAGAAGTAGGCCAGAGAAATCGGACAACCCACCAGTAACGACATGGGAAGTAAAGAAATCCTTAGAGGGAACGCAAAGAGGCAATTGCCGCTGGTTAGGATCAGGTAACATCAGATCTGTTGAAAGACGGTGGACAGATTGTTTTAGAAAAACTGGCCACCATGTATAGAAAGTGTCTCTTGACGACGAAGGTACGAGAATCTTGGAATAATTTTAAAATCACCTTAATTCATAAGAAAGACGACGTCGAGGGCTTGAAATATTACATGCCGATCTGCTTACTGTCCGTTGTCTACAAGCGATTTAAAAATATAGCAAGATTCCGTACAGGCTACTCGACAATAAACAGATTCACACGATCAATCAAGTGATAGAGAAATGCGCGGAATATAACCAACCCCTATATATAGCCGTCAGAGATTACGAGAAGGTCGAGATGGCAGCAGTCATTCAGGCACAACGGAATCAGGGCGTCGACGAACCGTATATAAAAATACTGGAAGAAATCTTAGATTTATGTGCACGTTAAAGAACCCTAAGTGGTCAATAATTCTGCAGCACTCCAATACGGCGTCCCACATAATCATATCGTGGTTTTGGGACATTAAACGCCACTAGTACTACTACTACTACTACTACTACTACTACTACTACTACTACTACTACTACTACTACTACTACTACTACTACTACTAATAATAATAATAATAATAATAATAATAATTATTATTATTATTATTATTATTATTAGTAGTAGTAGTAGTAGTAGTAGTAGTAGTAGTAGTAGTAGTAGTAGTAGTAGTAGTATTACTAAGGCGTGAAACTGGTGTTGGTTTATGTAAATTGAATTACCACAAATGAAAGCTTGAAGCATTTATATTCAACCTGTTTTATTGTTTTCTCCACGGTGCATCGGTTTAAACCGCACTCGTATTAAGCGTCTAGTCGGGTTGTGGATATCACAACTTGCAATCTCACTGCAAAAAATATATATACAGAGACCAGGAGGAGCCATTTCTTTACTTGTACACCGCCAAAATACGGACACACTGCGCTGTAGCTTTTCGGATGCGACAGCAGCCCCAGAAGATGGCCTAGCGAATACAGCAAGCAAGACTAGAGGAATATCATAGCCTTCTCCCTTTATATCTCGATTTTTTTTATCCTGCGGCAAGAGCATGCGTAATTCCGAAGTATCCATGTGCGCATTCACATGGATACTTCCGAATTATTGATAAGCAGATGCTTGTGATGGAACATGCAGAATATTAATTTAGGCAGAACTTTGTGCGTGACACTCCCGCATTAATGATGACGCGTGTGTACGAGGTTGTTTTTCATGCATTATTTTTGTTGCCCCCAAGCGGCCTACGTAAACAATAATACTTTAAGGGTCTTTACGTGCCATAACCCCATTGTCATTATCGCCAAGCCGCAGTGGGAGATTCTGTGATAGGTTTAAACACCCGGGGGTCTAGAACGTGCATCTAACAGACCTAAGTAAGCATGTGCTCTTGCATTTCGTCCCTGCCGGAATACGATCGCCGTGGCAGGGAATAGAACACGCGACCTCGCTACTCAGCAGCGCCACACTTTATCAGCCAATTGCTTCCACGGCGTTGGCGGCGTCAACAAAAAATCATCACGTGATGACATCACGATGGGACGTTATTATGACGTCACACATTCCGAAGATCACGTAATTATGACGGCATGATGACGTCACATAACGTGACTTCATCACATGACATTGTCGCATTGCACTGCCTCTGTGATCGGTTGGCCAATCACAGAGGCAGTGCAAAACCACGTTAGGTGCAGAAAGCTCTTGCACGAGGGTGGGGCAGAACAGACACATCGAATGACGACAAGAAGAAAACTTTCACCTTCGAGTCGTCTTAGTCTAATGCATAAGGGGCCCAGTGCGTTTTTTTTATACGAATGATAGGCCTTGTCTACGAGAAGTTCTTCTCGCAAACGTAGTCACGAGGCGTGCGCTTTCGATCTTTCCTTGGCATGGCACGAGCCCACGCTTCCAAGCTCACCGGGTCACTAGGAGCTTTGAAAATCACAAGCCATACAACACTGCCCTCTTAATTAATGATATTACTTAGCACCCTCTAGTGTTTATTGGCATTACTGTACGATTGATACGATGGCAATGAGTGATGCGAGGAAACCGAAGAATTTCATCATATAAGATTTCTGACAAATTCGGTCCGTCACTTAGCAGGCGAATATCGTGTCTACTAAGTATGAAAATAATCAAAAAGTAGGCCATGCCTTTAAGAGGGGGGTCACACTTTCTGCGAGATGTGAGTCGCGCACTGCAACACACTGATTTCAGCGTCATTGACTGCAGCACGTGGCTTCAGTTCAGCTCCCATTGCGAGAAGCTCAATGCGGCCACTCTAGAAGCGCCACGAACCAACACAGAAAAAAAAGTGGGGCTCATCACGTAAGAAGAACAGAGTATGTACATTGCCTACGGTACGTAACGAAATGCAGGGAAAGAACTCCGTTTGCAGACTTGCAGACCATCGCCGTGGTATAGGTAAGGCCTGCGTTAATAATATCCGGGATTTAACGTCCCAAAACCACGATATTATTATGAGAGGCCGTAGTGGAGTGCTCCGGAATACTTGACCATCCGGTGTTCTTTAACGTGCACTAACATCGCACAATACACGGGCCCCTAGCATTTCGCATTCATCGAAATGCGACCGCCGCGGCTAGGATCGAACTCGGGACCTTCCGGTTAGCAGCCGAGCACCATATTTACTGCTCCACCGAGGCGGACAAGGCCTGTGTTGACAGGAATGTTTACCTTCTAACAGCACGGTAACAGGGCAGTTCAATGCCTTGCAACTGTTATAATAGTGGGTACACCCCGCTATTGTAAGAGTTGCACACACACTAGCGATGTGTATGTGTGCTTCTTTTCGTTTTCTGTCCCCTCTCGGCGCGCTTTTCCACGCTCAACAGTGAACTAATTGACTGAAAAAAAGAAAGATATTCGTGGAAGGTTGCTCAGCTTGCCTTTAACAACTTTCAGTGTAATCCACTATTTGAGAAACATCGCCTCGTGAGGTGCTACGTTGTCTATCGGTAAACAAAGGCACGACACAGAGAATAAACATAAAACGGCTTTTCGAGAACCTTCCACGTCACTTGCGAACATAAGCAAAAGATTTAAACTCGTAATGAAAATATTAAATGGGTCCTGACGAGAGACTTTTTAACGAACTTTACCATGTAAAAATAGACACAAGCTATTTTGTCCAGAATAAAACTGGCCGCAAGAACCAGGTTTCAAGCCGCGACCTCCTGCAATTCTACAGACCAGCATAATATAATAATAATAATTGTTGGGGTTTAGCGTCCCAAAACCCCGATATGATTATGAGAGACGCTGTAGTGGAGGGCTCCGGAAATTTCGACCAACTGGGGTTCTTTAACATACACCTAAATCTAAGTACACGGGCCTCTAGCGTTTTCGTCTCCATCGAAATATGGCCGCCGCGGCCGGTATTCGATCCCGCGACCTGCGGGTCAGCAGTCGAGCACCTTATTCACTAGACCACCCTGAAGGGTTGCAGATCAGCATAGGCAGTCAAACAAGAAGGCGGGTTTCACGATACTTTATATCAGTCTAATCTGTTTCATCCCTCTTTCACCAACACTTAGCGGAGAGGAAAACGCGGCCTGGGTAGCATGTCATGAGCATAATGAAGTCGGTGATTTCCGGCGTCTTTAGTTATCGACTAAAACGCGTTCTTGGGCTAGTTGGTGCATGGTCTGACAAAAATTTGGAGGTACAAAGGAACGAGGACAAGAAATGACAGGACTGGTGCCAAACTAAAAACTGTCTTATTGGAAAGAACATTGCATTCCAGGTAGCTTCACGCGCATGGGCGAGTCACATTGACAATCACGGTAACAGAATGACAACCTACTTTGAGTTATCAAGACTTGTCTAAAAAGTGCAATTCGTTGCGATATAAATTCAAGGAAGGCACACTAACACATTGGGCACTCTTCTTATTTATGCAAAAAGCCTCCAACAATTCTCGGGCCACCTGGTTTCGAATTTTCCCAAGCACCCTGGTTTCGAAAAACCGGGGCGCGCATGCGCAGGACTTGCAGTGCGAAGGCAAGTGTAAACCAGATACATTGTTAAGGGAGACTTCATGTTCCATTAATCGGATATTTAAACATCGACCAGTGTGGCCGATGTATGTCCTACCACAGCTGAGGGGTATTTCGTAAACCACCCCAACTACGCATGGGCAATACGGTTTTACATGCTGTATGTCACAGGCGGCCTTATTGTTTTTCACAGACACACGGGCGCATAGCCGCGAGAGCTTGTTAAGGGCGCTGTTGAAACTAAGGTGACTTTATTAAAATGATTCTTTTTAAGAAGATCATTGAACAATATTGTGCTTGCAAAGGTATTGTTGCTTTACCTCTGCTGGTAATTGAGCTTTAAAGAAAAATGTCTGTGGGCAGCGAATATAACACGGCAAGACGTCTTGTAAAAGCGCAAAATATTGAATTCATAAATTGAGACCAACTGAAATTAGGGACGGCAAGCGTCTGTCTACACATTTTGAAACCCGCGATCGTCATCACCGCCTCACAAGCTTGTATTATTTTCTGGAAGTTAGCTTTTTTTCACACTACAAAAACAGCAGTGCTAAAGGACGTTCTTGCTTTAGAACTTTTAAGAAACCCGTGGGAGCCAACAACAATATAATCGGACGAAATATATTGAAGAGGCAGGGGATGCGAAGAAGGGCAGCACGCTCTTTCGAGAGCTCGTCGTTATCAAGCGCAGCCAAGCGACATGTAAGCCTCCTTTCATTGCAACAGAATTGCTGATTCATGGTCGAGCAGCCCAACCGGCCGCTCGTTGCATGCGCTGCGGTTATCAGTCGTCGATTTAGGTTCGCGCTCGCTGCTTGTAGCGGATATCGTCGTCGTGCTTTTTTTTATGTATTGTGGTTTTCTCGATTCGCGCGACTACGGCAAGCGTCATCGCGCGAATTTTGAACGTTGAAGGTCCGTACGCCACGTGGTGTGAAAAAAGGTGAACTAAAAGCGATGTCCCGAATTCCTGGGTATGATGGGGCGCAGGTGAAGTTAGCAGCAACAATGCTAATAATCACTTCGCAAACAGTTGGCGCTCATGTTTACTCAAACAGCCCACTCAATGAGCCCACTCAATGAGCTTGCTTGCACGTATTCGCGTAGAGCTGTCTTGTAATTCCAAGTAATCGCTGCATATATCGGAAATGTACTTTGCATACTGGATCCTCCCAACGATAAAGCACTGTAGTGTAATATTAATAATAATAATAATAATAATATTAACTTGGGTTTAAAGTTCCAACACCACGTTATGATTGTGAGAGACGCCGTAGTGGAGGGCTCCGGAAAATTGGGCCACCTGGGATTCTTTAACATGCACCTAAACATAGGTACACGAGCCGAAGCATTTCCGCCGCCATCGAAATGCGGCCGCCATGGGCGGGACGGGATCCCGCGACCTTCGGGTCAGCAGTCGAACACCATAACCACTAGTCCACATTGGCGGGTCAGAATCCGCACATACATTATCGTGCTGTTATTACCACCTGGAACACAGAGCGTCAGCCCGCTTCCTCATTTTCTGGAAATGTGTCACAAGGACCAGCCTCCAGTGATCACGTGACACAATAATCTAGGACACGCACAAACATTACCACGCGTGAGTTAATCGTACTCGTACAGCCTTGCACGAAACTCATATGCAACTTCCTTATTATCTAATGCTTTTTGACATGTCATCCATAAGTAATTAATTTTTTGAATAATCCTTAGATCGCGCTTCACGATACTTTGTTGCTGGAAGTCGTTTTACGTTAAGGAAATCAGAAACAATGTAATATGCTTCGAACGAATATTCTCAATGTTTATTGTAAGTTAGCGTTTGTGAACTAGCTGGATGAGCTATGCATAAGTATCGTATGAAAGCTTTTGGTTATTTAATGTGCACGCTTCCCATCAACTCCCCTAGTAATGCGAAGTCTGTATGCCAAGAGGTCCTGCCTGAATTTTAATCTCCTGAGTCAAGCCACGCCACAATCACTGAGTAGAATGGCTGTGATGAGTGAGAGTAAGCAAGACTGAAATGAACTGTGGCCAAATTCAAGCTAATTCTAGTGAGTAGTATTTTAGTTGTCATGAGTTCGTGGGAGCAGAGGGAAGTGATGTTATCGAGATTGCGTTTTGAGGCAGGCTCTCTATTTTATACTGTCATTGGTACTCATTCAAATTCTTGTACACTTTTATTTACGCCATCAGGTGCGAGGAACAATAAAAGAATGGATAGCTGGAAATTTCTCTTTTATAAAGTAAGCTGGGTGCGTCGTTGCTGCAATCGACAGGTGGCTTCGATGAACATGTTGAGTATATTTAAGCCTGAGAGAGGTAGCACCTTCGCAACGACATGGTTTAACACACGGGCGTAAAGACACGACGAAACCAGCGGCGCAATAAAAAATAATTTACACATAAAAAAGTACAAATTAAACGGGTCTGCTCTGACTCATGTTTTTATAAAGCAGCTTGCCACGGGCACGCCGGTTTTTTCAAAGGAAGGGTTTTATTTTACTCTTTTTCTTCAGATGAATTCTCACGAAATTCGCCTCTGATGTAGAGGACCAAGCAAAGATGACAACGGCGAGCCGGACATTTCGGCCTTCGTTCGAAAGCTGTCTTTATGAAAAGAGTTTTGCTGCAGGATACCTTTATAGCAATGACATTACTGTAGAAGAAACACATATAAATGAGAGTGACGACAAGTTTTACACATACGAGCACATCAGAACTGAAAACTTCGTATTGCAGCGTCTTGGCTGTCATTGTGCATTGCTTCTGTCCGGTATGGAGTCGCGGGAAGAGGAGTCGGTTAGTGATACTTGTTATGCAGTAGCCATTTCCGACTTGTTCCTCGAAAATGCTAGGTAACTTTTCGGTGCGCCAAGTTCACTGCCAGCTATAAAATCTGCACATCAATTACGCATTGATTCCACTTGATTGCGCTTCTGCAGACATACTTGGACGCCTCGTAGGAAGTCCGAAGTTGCCTATGAGTCATTTTGCTAGGTAAGCGATTGCAATTGTCTTCTCTAGTGCCATCTATAATTGTATATTTTCTACATGAAGATGCTCATTTATAAAAGCGAAATAGTGAGATCCCTCATAAGCACGAAAATTGGCCGTCTGCGTCCGGCTTCGGCGGTGTCAGGACGAGTGAGGCAAGAAGTCTTGATTACGTAAACACATCACGTGCTCATAACGCCACGGATAACCTGGACTTATGACGTCATCATGCCGTCACATAACGGGACGTCAAGTGGTGACCTCATCACATAACACCTTCATTTGGTGAAAGCTGGGCCGGTTACGGAGGCAGTGCAAAACTGTGTGAGTTGTAGAAAGCTCGTCATGCGTCCAATCCAGGAGGCAGTGCAAAACATGTGAGTTGCACAAAGCTTTTAGAGGGGCTTGGAATGGAATAAATACATCGACTGAGAAGAAAAAGAAGATGGGGGCTTGCGCTTCGAGTCGTCTTAGGCGAATACATAGGGGAACCTGTGAGGTTTGTTTCTTTGGTGGGCGCCATCTCTTGGGGAGGAAGTATTTCTGTGTGTGCGCCATGTGTTTTGATTCGTGGCGATGGGTTTTTTTAGAACACCACCATCGCCAACTTTACAGCTAAGCGAATGCATGCTTCGCTTGAAAAACAGATAGTGACGACTTTTGTTAGACAGTGAAGGCTATAGTGCTGCCACGGGCAGTGATTACGGTGAGGGGGCCACCTCTTTAGCAATCGCACTGTGGTAACGGCACGACACTCATCGTACACTAGAGGCATGCGAACCTTACGTTGGCGCAGTACACCTAAAGCTTAACTGGGTCTGCAGTGCACATATCACTTGGGAGCATGTAACACATGGTTCGACCACTGCATGCGTGCACATAAACTATTAAAGGAGCCCTCCGGAATTTCCACCTAGTCACCGGAAATTCAGCGCTGCCTCGATTGTTATAAAGCCCAAATAAATATAATCTGCTACGAAAACGAGGTAAGGGTCCAGGTTAAGAGTTTGTGAAATGTATATTATATCAGATCGTATGTTTAGTTAAGAAAAGGGCCAATAAACTGTCAGCATGATTAATGAAAATTATTTGAATGACTTTATTGAAGGAGCACACTGTTTTTTTTGTGAACAGCTGATCGTTGCGGTATCAGGCGGAGCACATCAACCAGGCATTTCTTTCTACCTGGCCTCTACGATGCGCTTGGGCAGCGTGACGGCGAGGCCAACGAAGCATACCAAGTGCGCTCAACTCAATTTGTTCATTCAGAGTGCAGACAATTTTCTTACGGGCGCCCCATCCAGATTGCAATAAACTGTTACAGAACAGTCTTTTTCCCATCACTTGAGTACAACAATCTTCCATCCACTTGATCCAAAAGTTCGCGAAACGCTCCGGGCTTGCGGTATTAAATATAATAAAAGGGAAAATTACTGTTGCCTAAAGAAGTTTTATTTATTCATTAATTCATGTATTCATTCATTCATATTGCTATGGAGCTTCTTTGATTGAACCTTCGCCTTGTTTGGTGAGGACTTCGTTCGAGACACTTGCACTATCTTGGGGTCATTGGGATAAAGAATAAAATGCGAGTACAAATTTTTTTTGCAATGATATTTTATTGCATATGTTATAATAATGCCATTTAGAAAGGCAGCGGAACTTTCCATTGTAACCCGATCAAGCATGACGGTCTTCCAGGAAATCTAAGCAAGCTGTGCCCTTACTCACTTGGCTCCAATGACAGTACCCTCTGGATTTGTGATATGTTCATTAAGGAAATCTTATGCCTGATGATCACGCTTTTTTTCACGGGATAAGTCGGGTAGTGGCTTTTGACTGCGTCGTATTGTCATTCAAGCTGCGCATTTTCTATATTTATGGGCCAGCTGAAGCAGCCATGTCTGACGATATTAGGGCGAAGCACCTTAGGATCTAGGCTTGTAGGTTCTGTGGTATCCGTGCTCACGGCATAGTACCGTGTAAATCCCTAAAAAAGATGTAACAGTTTTTCTAATATCAATTATAATTGTGACAGAACAATATAAAACACCTTGAAGCACAAACACTTTATAATAGTCGTGATTTCAACGTAGATATTATGGACCTTAGGACCTAGCTTTGTCGTCGATACTCACTGTTTGCTTTCATGGTGATTACAAAACCTTTGCTATAATCGAGAAATAAGTGTGCATAAGAATACAAAAAAGCTTCACAATAGACAAACAACAATGATAATGTGTCAAAACAGTGTGAAACACCTACAAGCACAATCTTTATATTAGTCGGCGACACCAACGCACACATTATGGACCTTAGAACCGAGCTTTGTCGTCGACTCTTTATGTCACTTTATGTCACTCAATTTACATCATTTGGGGTAACGCTTGGGTAACATACGTGAGACAAAAAATGTAGAACAGTACGCTATAATCAATAAAATTGTGGCAGTACAAAAAATTTGGCAGATCCCACGTACCGTGGGAGTCGATGTTAGGCGAAGCATGCGGCGGGGAGGTGACTGTGGCGTAACATTTTTTTACTCAGCGACACGTTACAAATGACGCTATAGATTTGTATAAATTTTATACGCACACATATATATGTTGTAGAGCCGCATATGTGTTATATATCCAGTTTACGGTTGGGTAACGCTGCCAATGGCAACGTATATTACCAACACCAGAAGCGGTAAGCTGGACATGCAGCGCTTACACGTGTCCCGAGAGCGCACGCACGTTTCACGAACCTGTGTGCATGTTGTGCAAGAAGTTTCTTGACAGTTCTTGAACAAGGGCATCATCACCGTGATCAGGGAGCACCAGCAGTTGGTCATGACTTGTTATCAGATCCGGTCGTGATCGCGGAGACGAGGGTTGCATGTGTAGTGAAGTATAAGGTATAGTACAGCTGTTGGGAAATCGTGGATGTCTCGGTCACTTCGTCGACAAATTGTCCGTCGATAGAGTCGGCGACATGTCGGAACCTGAAGTCACCCTTCGCGTTGGTGAGGTATAGACCGTCGAGGCTGGTAGGCCTGGATTGCGCTACGTATACCACATCAGTGGATGGTGTTTGTCGTATCCGTAGACTACCTGGGCGTATGTGCCCTACGTAGCCTAGTCTACAAAGCGATTGTCAATCAATCTGGCATCATCCTCGGCCAACATGAGGCCATTGCCCAGCCTCGTAAGAAATGAAGAGGACACTGCGTCGTTCTGGAGGACGAAGTGCACTGTACGGTGCGGTGATGTGGATATCATATGTAACTTACGTTAATGTAATCCTTCGGGGTCGAGGAATGCTTCAATATAGCTTGCTGAATCATAGGAATACAAACGTAATGCTTATGAGAGTGATATAAAAGCGAAGCCAACACTGGAACTACAGACGTTAATCTGATATGACGCCTGTATCGTAGGAGTTCACATCATAGGGGCATCATGTAGTGTTTATTACTTTCTTGTAAAATTAGATAGCCAGCACCACAACCACAACTGGCGTTGCACCAATATTTCGCCTGCGTAGGCTGTTTTTCCAAACCAGTTTATAGACCTGCCGTGGCTCAGTGGTAGAATACCTGATTGTCCCGCAGAAAGCTTGAGTTCGATTCCTGCTGGGATCCTAATTTTCATTCTTTTCATTCTTTGAGTCAACGCTGCCGATGTTGGTTTTCCTTAACGCTCTAGGATTTATGTAGTTACCAATGTCTGTTCTCGCCGTTCCTCGGTAGATATAAACTGTCAGTCACCTGTGGCGCATACCCGTACACCGCAGCCCGTGGTAAACGGGTATGTGCCACACATGTCTAGTGGAAAGGGTTTGACGACGTACGCAACAGGAGTTTAACGTTATTCACGTCATGACCCGCATTCATATTTGTGAAACCCTCTTACCCTCCCATGCAAATTTTGGTCTATACCAAGTTAAGGAGGCGATCATGACAGCACCCAGACGTAGGCTGATAGATAGATAGATAGATAGATAGATAGATAGATAGATAGATAGATAGATAGATAGATAGATAGATAGATAGATAGATAGATAGAAACGCTCAAAGTGCCAGAGGTTCGCTAAGAAACGCTTCGCATTTAATGAAAAACTCCTACAAGCACAAAGCCTTTATACTAGTCGGCCACTACAATGTAGATAACATGGACCATAGGACCTAGCTGCACCTACTCCTCATCATTCACTTCGTGGAGATGCGTTCTGTCTTTTTTTCATGACCTCGCCGTTTATTTTCTTGGCGGTCGACATGTCATACGTACCGCAGATTTTAACTCTATGTTAGACAGACGAGCTGACCTGCAGGGTCTGTGATGGGGTCATTCTGATTAGAACGCGCGAGAGCTGCGTCGCCTGGTACAGCACTCCTTTTTGATAGATGCGTACATACTAGCACATGAGCGACAATATGCCTGGACTTGTCTGCGTGGTGCATCGTCTAGTAGGTTGAAAAGCTTCTACGCCCCAAGCGCGCTAGCTTCTTACGTGTCGCGATCCGATGTGATACCATTACCATCATCCCCTGTTGACATCTCTGATCATAGACTAGGGGTGCTCGAGGCTTACTTTCCTTTTTCTTCATGAGTGAGACCATCGTACCTTAACATCCGCGTTCTGCATGACACGCGTTCGCTCTCCAGCTTATCTAGCCCTGTGTACCTTCCTGTTCAGATCCTGTACGGAGTCGTGGTTACAGTGTTGTTTACACTGCTCAGTTGAAGGGCGTGCCCTCAGACGCCGTATATCGGAAGAACTAGCGCACAGTGTCAGAAAGCTACGCATTGCTCTTCGGGTGGATCGAATAACTCCATTAGTGCGCGCATGGTCGCGAGAGTTACGGGGCCGTTTCAAACGCCTTATTGTAGCATCGTCGTTGTCGGAGGCCTCTTGGCGTTGCAGACGTAATCCATATGCTCACCCCAAGGTTCTGCGCTTTTCGAGAGGCTGGCTTCTCAGGCATCGATTCCGCTCAGAACTCAGGCCGCCAGAGCCCTTCTCGTGGCGATGCCTCTTGCGCGTGATCGATCTGTTTTCGTAGCTCATTTTGAAAACATGCCTCGTACGACTATGCCAACGCATCATGGTACGGCTCATACATTCACAATACTAAGTGGGCTGCCTCAGGTTCCACCAGAGGTAGCTGCACAACTTTGTTGCAAATCCGTCAGCTAAGAGGTGAATGATGCATTGCCTTCCAAGAAGCGTGTGTTCTAGATAACCTTTTGGAGGACATTGGAGCACTTCTGTTTTGTTATCTGCCGCTGCTTCGAAAACTGATTTACCGGATAGCTACCATGATGGTTGAATTGTGTTAATACGTAAACATGACCCATCGCCAGTCGGCCCATAGGAATGGATACCATTACGCTTCTCAACGTAGATATCAAAACTTCTGAAGAATTTGCCACTCGGCGTTTGAGAAGCCTGATGGCTTCCTTAATAGGACATGATCAGGCGTGCTCAATTCCTGGAGAGAAATTCATAGCCTCTGATTTGTTAGGCGCGAAATGATTGCGTACACGTTGGGGAGAGCAGAGCGTGAACTTTTGGTATCACTTGATCAAGAAGAGACATTTCATCGCGCCGAAGGCTGGCAGAAGTGTAGTTCACGGCAGCTCAAGATGTTGCGGTGCAGCGAAAGCCAGTAGAGAGACTTGGCGGGAACTTTCCTCACGCAGCGAGCGACTTGATGTCGGCGAGTAAGGGCAGTGGTCGGAAATAGCTGACAAGCCCACGCGATGCGGTCGACGGGTAATCAAGCGCTGTCAGCGCAGCTCCTCATAGCTTTGGCACAGCGTGGTGAGCTCTGCCACCATGCGAGGGTATTTAGCAGCAGCATCGCCGTCGATGCCTTTCGTAATATTCCTGATTCTGTCAGACTCCGACATGCACGCGTCGATTTTTTTGCACAAGTCAAGGATGTCTTCATGTAGCTGGTGAAAGATCAACCGGCTTGCTGAGCTCGTTCAAGTGAACGCTGTTCGGCTTGCAGCTTGTGAACAGCAGGGTGGTCAACACGTCGACAATGGCGGTCTTCAATCTGACCACATCGGGAAGTCGGATGCATGGCTGTTTGTACCACAAGCCTGCTACAGCCCCGAGGTAGAAGACCAAGTTGCTCAGTTTGCCTGGTTCATCTCATTAATTGGCGACACTCACGCGTTCGTAAATCGCGAGCCAGTCCTCCGCGCTTGCTAGGCGGCGGCGTCTTGCGGTACGGTAGATGGCACAGTACGGTATCGAAGCTTTTTTGAGGGCACAGCACTCTTCACCGAAATGTAAATACGTTTCTTAGTGGGCACTCTGCGACGATGAACGACAGCGACAGTCAAGGCGGGGCGACTCTCAGCATGAGCTGCGTTCTCTCCGAAAAGAACCGAAGAGGGCGACCCACTAGCAGGGGCTGGAGAGGACGACCTACTGCAGTGTTTTAAGGCGTCGCTATAATAGCTACAAGTTTAGCATAATGGCGGCGTTTGCCTTCTCGCGAAACATCGTTGAGCTTCTCAGAAATACATAAAGAAATATACACACCACGCTGTTTCTTGGTGCTTATGAAAGAACCGCGTGTCCTGTTATCGGCGGAGTTCACCAAGGGTGTCCTCTATTTCCAGTAGTTTATGTGCTTAGTTTCGAACCATTCCTGCACTCACTACTTAATGATCCATACATTGGAGGCCTCCCACTACCTGGAAATGGTACCGTGAAGGTGGCAGCTTTCGCCGATGACATCACGTTGTATATAAAGAACGAGGACAGCTTTTACCGTAGCATTTTGCTTAGTATGGGTCTACCACAGGCGCTTAAAAAAACGACTCTACTCGGATTGAGGGCCGATTATACCTCCTATGGCATATCAGCATCCGTGTCATTTTCAGTCGTCGACGATGTAAAACGACAGGTCCGGGAAGCGGAGGACAACAATTAGAACAGGCTGTATTTTCCGGCCGTGCATGGCAGATTCATCATGCCGTGCAGCGCTAAATCCGAATAATTTGGTCGTTGCAATCCCTTCTTGGCTCGTTTTTTTCTGTTCAACTGGAATTGAGCTGGTTGGCCAAGCTGCGCTTGGGCAACCCCAAGACAGAGGTGCATTCGCGTTCCCATCCGTGTCTGTTCACCGCCGGCTGCTTACCCTGCGATTCTTGCTTCGCGTGTTGCACGGTGATCAGTGCTCCACGCGTGACCTTGCCTACTATTTTTAGGCACAAATGTATGATATTTGTTACCGGGAGTGCGGATTCAGTCTGCACCACAAGAACCATTTTATTTCATAGCGGTAGCACTTTCTCGCCACGCACAGCAGGTATCTCGTGATGTAGAGATTCTTGAAAACCGTGTTGTAGAGACAACGCCGGCCCTGCTGCTCCGTCTGGTTCCTCCAGCCCGTCTAGGACGCAGGAATCGTGTCTCATGGAGCACGAAATGGTCATCTCCGTTACTTTATGTGGCGTCTGGGATGAAGAGTACTGCCAACACGAGACTGACTGGAGAGGTGGGGCATGGTCACATCTTCCACTTGTCCTAACTGCCCGTTAAAAGATTCCAACGAGCATGTGCTGCCGCAATGTGTAATTGCAAAGATATTTTGGAGACCGTTAATACTGGTTGCCGTTGCCTAGGAGAGTATCGTTTTGCCACATTTGGACTTTGCTCGCGTAGTCACTTTGCACGCCTTCTAACTGCTGCGGGGGCTTTGTTTGTGGCGTAACAGGTGTGAGACTGTCGAAGCATGTCACCGTCGCCGTGTTTTGTTTCCGATTTTGGCACAGTGGTACTCCAAACTGCTGCCCTCTTTGTCGAATAAATTGTTCTTACTTTGAGATGAGGAATTTCTACGGCAGTGGTCATGCCACTTCCTGTCAATAGTTAATGAACGTGTGCGGGTTGTTTTATTCTGGCCTGGTTCTTGTAGCCAGGTCATGAGACAGTGATTTATTAATGAATATAATCTGTTTGTACTGATTACTTCTGTATCTGCAAGTCCCCGTACGCGTGTCGGTTTTTGTATATACACATTTCATGCTAAAACTGTACATTTATGTAAATTACTTGTACCATAGCATCTGCTCTACATATTTGCTGGCATGTTCACCAAGTCATGTATAATGTGTATATACATTGCCATGTACATTTTGTATACTGTGATAAGTTTGTGCATGCTAGTTCTTCGTAGCATGTATTGGGACACGCTGTGGACTGTGGACACGCTGTGGATTTTTGTTAAAACGTTTCATATATATTGCGCTTAGTCATTTGTGTATGTTAATATCGTTGTTGTATACCCACTGTTTCCTAATGTTTGCAGCGGCCTATGACGGAATAAACTATTTCTAAAAACGGATTATTTGTACACATGGTGAGGAACATAGCTGACCTATAGTCGTTTGCAACCTAGGAACAATTCTAAGCTTCTTCCACAGCCGTCACTGTCCCAATCAGAGAGTATTTGCATATATGGCCCTTCCAATGGACCTTTCCTCAAAGTCACGCGTGCCACCACGCGCCGGCGCTGTGCATCGCGGGAAAAAACAGAGCCAATTCCGCCCTCTGCGTCAGTCGTACGTTCCGGTTTGTCGTAAGGCACGTGGTTCGCCGCTTCACACACATTGTCAAGGCGCCATCATGCTATTATCGATCGTTCTTATATCCCGCTTCTCTTCGTAGGCTACGGAGTAAACCACGTTGTATATCGCAACGCAAATCAGTCATTGCAACTCAAGTCAGCAGAAACAGTGTAATTAAAGACGTAGCTAACAGTTTACGCATTTAATTGAGTGGATCGAGCCCATTGCTGCGGAAAACAGCTTGCTTGCAAAGCATTCGCGCAGACAGGGATGTGATTGTAACGAATCGCTGCTTATATCCGAAATATAGAACGCACGTACCATCCTCCCAACGATAGAGCTATGTAGTGTAATAAAAAGTCACGGTTTCGCCGCAAGGGTGAAGCAATAAATGCAATAACAAGAAATTGCAATGCCACGCGAAAAAGAACAAGCAGCTCGATATTTGCAGCTCGCCGCTGAAGCAAAAAGGACGCCCGAAATGAACGCGCACGTACACACAGCACAAGCGCGAACTAACAGCTGTCACAGTTGTTACGTTTTTGTGGTTGAGCAGCGCGCTGCAAGTGTCGGCAATGTTTGTTTGTTTGTTTGTTTCCTCCACTATATGGCACACACCCTCTCTGGTGGATTGACCATGACTGCGTGTCGAGGATGGAGAATTATACGCTCTTAGATATTTCTTTTTCTTTTAAACTGCACCGCGTGGAGTGACCCCTCTGCGTCTGCTGCCACACGCGGGCATCTGACGCAAGGTGTGCCCGGTGTTCTTTTTTTTCGTTCCACATCACGAATGGGTACAGAAAGGGGCCAATTTGTCGTGCGTGTCTTAAGGGCAGTTTTCAAATTGAAAATAGCACAGGAGCATTGCGTGATAGAAAGCACGCTCAAGTTCCACCGAGATTTTCTTACCAGCAGCGGTAAACAGTGAATATAAATAGCTCGCCGTTATTTCTCCGGCGCATACATGGCGTCTGCTTGAGTTGTCTAAACCAGAGCGCTTGGGAGCGAGAGGGGTCGCTGGTTCGAATCCCGGTCGGGTACATCAGAATTTTTTCTTCTGCTTTATTTTTCTATGTGTCATATATATATATATATATATATATATATATATATATATATATATATATATATATATGACACGTAGACAGTTATGTAGACATGTAGGCATGTAAACAGCTATGTGCATGTATATATATATATATATATATATATATATATATATATGTATATATATATATATATATATATATATATATATATATATATATATATATATAATATATCTACACATATACATCCGGGACATGGCGGCGACGACAATCATCCGCCGACAGTGTACATATAACTGCTATCGCAACAATATTACCTGGGGTTTAACGCCCCAAAACCAAGATATGATTATTAGGGACGCCGTAGCGGAGGGCTCGGGAAATTTCGACCTTCTGGTGTTCTTGAACGTGCGCTGATATCGCAAAGAACACGGGCCTCTAGCATTTTGCCTCTATCGAGATGCGGTCGCCGCGGCCAGGATCGAAGCGACGACCGTCACATCAGCAGCCAAGCACCGTCACCGCTGCCCCACCGCGGTAGACAGCTCTCTACCAGGGCTGGGCAGAGATACTCAGAAGAGTATTACGGAATACAGATATCGAAATACATGAACTGGAAGCCTAAAATACAGATACTGAGATACATTTGCCTTTAACGTAACGGGATATTTCGGAGATACTTTTGCAATAAGACGAAAAAAGTATTCCGGAATACAGTTACAGCGATACAGATACTGGAATACTTTTTTTTTATTTCAAGGATGCTCATACTACGCAAAGACACTTATTAGTGCAGTATAATGTTGTAATTAAAGTTACAGCGCATCGAAACGTTCAGTTCATTTATTTATTTATTACAGTACCCTCAGAGCCATAAAGACATTGCAGGGGAGGGGGGTGGACAAAGTACATAGTTAGTATATTGACATAATTACAAGTATCAATTGCAATAAAAGTACACTATTTCACAGCAACAGTAACAAGGATTGGACACCGAAATCGACATACCTGGCGAACAAACTAAGCTATACTAGAAATAGCAGACTTTAAGCAAATCACTCGAATCACTGATGAATCTCTTCTAGTGTACTAATGAACCTCAGTGAATTGAGAAAAAGCACACATTTATTTTGAAGATCTGCTTTGCTGAGAAGGTTGCTGTGTAGGCTTCTCAAATAGGCTGTCTTCTAGACAGCGTCGGTTCAGCCTCAGCACAAGACTCACGAAAGAAACAAAGTCGGCCTACCGCTGAAGGCGAGCACAAATTCGTGTTATAGTGAATAAATATCGCCTTCATAGCCGTATTGCCCTGCAGCGTGGCGATATCTCTTCTCGGGTCATCTAGATACCGAAACACTTCCGCCCTCACCTGTTCAGAATCCGAACTCTGTCCCCATTTTCCGAATCCTCAGCCGTCTGACCCTGGCGGCTTCAATGAAGCTGTCACCACCACCGACGCTACCAGCACCAATTTCAGAAAGCCGCAACAGGCGAAGTCGGCTCCAGCGGTGGGAGAGCCTGCTACCACGAAAGACCGTTTCACGCATGTAATCAATTAGGAACGGACCCTGACATTGGAGAGGTGGCTGAATGCGCGTTTGGAAGTGCCGCCGCTTTGAGAACTGAACGCACGCGAAGCATTGCAAAGCCTGTTCCAAGGCGGTATCCGCGCGGGGGGTCGCGAAGTTTTGACTTGCCACCCGAAAAAAATTAGGCGTGCTGCACTGACCTTGAGAGACAGCGACTTTCGTCGGCAGAGGCCGACAGCACTGCCCCCGCGATTCTGCCGTCTGCGGCGTCGCGCGCTTCACCACATGGACCACTCTGTGCTTGAGGGGAAACCATCGCCGCCCTATCTGTCGGCGACCGGCGGCGCGTCTTTGCTTGTCTTGGCACAAAAAAAAAAACAAAGCGCCATTCCCCCATTGGAAACACGCATCAACTCATTTCCGACACAAAAAACAATGTAACGAAATACCCGTGTCCTGCATAGTATCGCGATACAGGCGATACATCGTAAATGTATTTCACTACTGAGATACAAATACATTTTTCAAATGTATCTCTATACAGAAATACAGATACTCAAAAGTATCTCTGAAATACTATCGCGATACTCTTGTATCGCGATACTGCCCAGCTCTGCTCTCTACTGTGTGTGTTTCTGACAGCCTTTATTTGCTCTAAACGTTCATTGGCAGATTTTGACAGTCTGCGTGTTTTAGACAGCCAATCTTTTCCCTAAACTTCAACTGTCGGATTTTGGCTATAATTTTTTAACTGTAAGAAGAACGAAAAACTCACTGTCATTTATAGCTATGTCTAACTATCTCACATAGTACAAAGTATGGCTGAGCGATACTTAGTTTTTTTTTTCGAAAACATCTCATAAATATTTGAAAGCTGCGATATCTCGGCAATTATCGACTCCATTGTGTCAATGGCTGCAACATATGCTTGGAGAAAGCAAATTAGAATTTTGGATCGTCATTCTGAGGTTCCAGTCTTACTCACCCGCAAAACCCGGCAGCATGGCACAACCAAACATGACATTTCAGGCAATGGAAATCCCTCTTCATCTTCTCGTCATTTTCTGGATATAGTGGAACAAAATGTGTGCATGTATTATCGTGTTGCTTTCACCACGTGGAACGTAGCACGTCAGTCCGTCACTTACTCTTCACGGAATTATGTCACAAGGAGAAGCATGCAGTGATCACCCGTAGCACTAATTCACCTTAGCGCGCAGTGGGCAGAACGTTGAACTATGCGCGGCTCGCTGTATCTCGCGCAGTGCATTTGCGCGCACGCTAGGGCCTAGCGCGGCGCTGAAGCTTGCGGAAATGTTGATGATATATGGTATTTTATGGAGCAAGGGCCGTTTGATGTACGAAGAGCGCCAAGTCACGAGGTGATTGCCGAAATATTTATTGAAAATGATGGTCATGAACTACCTGATCCTTACGAAGCAAAGGAGTTTTTGTTGCAATCTTGCATTTCCTACACTTCTAATTTCTGTGATGAAACGCGATATCAAGGAGGGATTCTACGTCAGATGAAAAAAAAAGCATAGCTTGCACTAGAGGCGCAATGCTAAATGAACAGCGAAGTTGATGGGCGCTGTGAAGTTTTGGAAGTTTTCTCATGTCTTCTTCCTCCATTTCATCCTTCTTGTCTCGCCTCGGTGTTTTCAACACGAAAGTGTTTTATGCCGGGGTCCACGAAGACTTCAGTGACGTATTTCCGTCACGAAAATGACGTTGAAAAATTTACACGATAAATGGCAAAAAAAAAGGTTCCGTCAACGGGCATCGCACCCAACGGGCATTGAAATCATTTAACATGCAGGTTAGTCTTCGGGATAGAAATGTACCACCAATCGTCAAAGTGGGTGCATCCACGTTAAGCGGTGCTATAGCTACCAGACATCAATATCCATTGTGCAAACTCTCTTATATCAATGTACAGTAAACATTCAGTTACTTCTATAAGGCCAGGCTTTATTTTCGTGTTATTCCGATTCCTATGACGGAGGAATCAACGATCTTTTTCTTTGTCCTTTTTTCTATTTCTATTTACTCACTTCTCTCTATATATATATTTCTTTTCCTTTCTTGTTCTTTCTATGTTTCTTCATCGTTCATTCCTTCCTCCTCTCGCTTGCTTACTCCTTCTTTTTATCCCTTCCTCTCTCATTATATTTCCTTCTCTATCTGTCGTTGACTCTCTCTTTTTCGTTGTTTCTCCCCATCTCATTCTCTCTATGCCGTATTTTACTCTCTCACCTCCTTCCTTCTCTTCTCTCGCCGTCACATCTCTTGCTACACTATGCTATACACGGCTCGGCTATGCTCCGCTGGTGTGCCTGGATTCCCGAGTGGTTATGACGCTCGCCTTCTGATTGAGGCTACGGCGGTTTGAATCCCGCTCCTGAAGGACGTTTTTTGCTCAAGAATATTTCGCCTTCTCTTTACATCCCTTTCTTTCCTTTTCTCTTTCACTTTCATTCTCTCTTTCATTCAACATCGCTGTACTCGTGGTCTGACCCATGAGGTTTATTCTAAGTCTCGCCGGAGAAATTGCCACACGTGGCCTGGGAGCGAACCAGGAGGGTACGTAGATGAAGAAGAGGATGCAGAGAGTACCTGCCGGTTTATGCTGATGATCATTTCTGTTACCGACAGAAAAATTACAGTGACCCTAAACAGCTTTGCAGTTAAGATTGTCTTGTCAATGTAACCTCGGATTCTTGAGAAACACCTAATCTGCATGCTTTTGACTTTGTCACCTTAGCGCCTTAAGGTAAAATGATGCCTTGCCTGGTTTTCGTACTGCTGCTTAGCACGTCATTTAGCTTAGGATAACCATGATTTACAAACATACACTTGCTCCTTAGATTACTTAAACAATTGTTGCAAACACGCTGACAATTAGGAAACAACTCAATTAGGAAACAAGTTCAGCGAGCTGTTGTTCATTGACGTTGGGAAATATGTGAGACATGCAAGTACGAACAAATGTAGAAGAAATGACTGCGGAAACGCTAGCATTTTTCTCGGCCACTTCTCGGCCTCTAGATAGGTTGTAATAATAAAGGCGTAAATGAACGGCGTACATGAAAGTTAAATATGAAGGATTTATGCATTTTATGCGTTCTTTGTAAAGTTACCTGTGTGCACCGACGTGTGCTGTGGCTGTGTGCAGCTGCGTGCACCGTTGCCCTGCTGTTTTTTGTGCTGTGCTCTACCTCATAGATTTTCGCTTGTACAACTCAGATCGTATGACTGAATCAGGCGCATACGTTACCTTACGTAGTAATGCACTTTCAGAAGTGCACTCTCAACGTAACCTATTTAGGGATTATATTATTGAGAAACAACCAGTGTCTTATGTGTCGCGCGTTTGGTGAAGATTTTTGTCGTACGTGTAGATTGCACATTTTATTGAGATTATGCAATGCACTGTGACAACAATACTGGTCAAAATCCAAACTGAACAAGGACACCTGGCTATCACTGTGCGCAAGGATGATGTATCGCAAAGACAGTGGAGTATTGGAACCATGAGCCTGACTTGACTTGGCTAAGAAGAGCGTAGTCTTGAAGGAAAAAACTAAAGCTCCCGCGAGTAGATTATCTGTAATCGTTTCTTATCCATATTACGCAAAAGTTGCTAAGCAGGAATAATGCTTGCTTTCCGCCAGCGTACCCTAAGTGCCTCGGTCACGTGCTCAAGGGACGTAAGCACGCCTTGACCGCTTTAGTACGGCATACGAAGCGACTAAATGATTAACAAACATTTCAACTTTGTTCAATGTTTCTCTGCGTTTATTTTCTTAATTACGCCGTCTTCCGATGAGTTGAATAATCATTTTCATTCAGTACGGGTACATGGGTGCTAAGGTAAGAAATGTACTAATCCGAGCTTCTCCCGGCACACCTGCTATCCCTGTTATACCAGCACACAACGGGCCATGCTGCTTATTATCAATATGTGGGGCACCTATTTGCAGAAAACAAATTTAGCTATTAAACTGAGAGAATTTAAGCAGGTCAAAGAATGATCATGATTAAGAGAAAAATATTGCTAATAAACCTGGCGGAAGACCAACAGTTCATGATTGAAAAGCATATATTGGAGTGTATACAAAATATGCATACCTCAGGTAATTGCTGACAAAGCGGCCTATTCCCGAAAAGGAAATTCACCGAAGAATAGGATTGGGTCGGTGTGCATTCGGTTGGCACTCCCACATAATGACAGGAAATTGGCAGCTCTCAATAAAGCAAGAAGTACAGAACCACTGCATACTGTAATTTCAAACTTATGTGGCTGAAATATTCAGGACAACAAAACAATGAGTACGTTGGAAAGTGAGCGGAAATCGTAAGCTATATTTATATTAGGACAGTGTAATCATGCATGCCGCAAAAAATACGTAATAAGGTACTTCGGAAACACGTCGCGCATATACCCCGTGATATAACAAAACACGCATTTTATTTTTAATGGTTTTCGAATAAAATTGTGCACAGGTAAAGAAAATGAACTTACCTTCAACAAGGAAGAGGCCTGTAGTTTAAATAATCCGCAGAACCAGGCAGCGGTAAACGCACACCAAGGTGATCGCGTGCGTCCCTCCATTTAAGCAGAACTGAAGCTGCGATAGTCGCACCCAAACTGCGACGTACATTTCTCGGCAGGAAATGTTACGGGACTAGGCTTAACTCCAATCCGGATATAACAGCCACTAACAGTCACTCCAGAGGAACGTAGTACTTTCATGCAGGTACACGAGTGCTGAACATGCCGCGAAGTAGCTTCTTCACGGCTACGTGCATAAGTTCCTTGAATCACGGCACTTACAGACCACGAAACAATGCGAGAGGAAACGAGCGCGGCGAGCGCGGCGACCGGCACGCCCGGCACGGCCGAACTCCGCGTGCTCAATAGACGTCACACAACGGCCGCTCAGATGGATACACCGGATACAGCACCAGCGCTACGAAGCCCGTCACGAAGTTAGGCGGTAATCGCTGGTAATAAAGGGGCTGTCTACCGCTCGGAAAAAAATTTCTCTTTGTGGCGATAGTGAGAAGATCGTTCGTCACATCGGTGCAACGAGCATGCTTTTGCGCCATAAAAAGGAATTATGTTTTTAATTTGATATTAAACATTGTGAAAGAATGACTGCTAGCGTCACCGAAAAGCGATGTGGTCAATCTACTGGTAGGACAAGAAATCCTCGCAGGTAGACTAATTTTGCTTAAATACAAACGTGTATAACATGAAATTCTATTTTACGCACTTGAGGTACCGTTCAGTTGCGTCAGAGATTTTAGGTTTTTGTTCTCACGAATCGAAAAAATTCGCCGCGTATCTGCATGCCGTGTAAAGACGATAGAGGAGGCGCTGCGTTAGAGTTACTGTATATGCTACCTTCAGAAAGGTAGCATATACAGTAACTCTACGCTGCGTGAGATATGGACGCCATCTGGCAATACATCGGGAAACGTGAACTTGTGCAGAGGGTTTCCTTCCTCCGTGGCTGAGGGCGTTCGGCGGCGCGCATAGGCATTTTCAGCGCAGCTTAAGAAACTAGGGTCTTTAGAATTACGTATTTATGTACTTTCTAATAAAGCAACACACCACATAATACTTACCTAAGGATGTTGCGTCTCAGATATGCGTAATATTTACTTTTTCAACGACAACGTCCAAAAGTATGAACAGCCGTACCAGCTCAAGATGGGTGGGCGGTAAGCAAGTGTTTCAACATTGGCCGGGTCGCTGAATCGGGTGACAGACGGACAAACAGAAAGACAGACAAACAGACCAAAATTTCTGCGTTTAAGTTCCCCAAGAAAGACTATCGGCTTTAAAAGTCACCCGGTGGCACTGCTTGCGGCGCCGTCTTCGATTTTGTCTGCTTCAACTGATGCGCTATGTCATGCGGCCCTCCGCGCTGGTCGTACCGTGCCGCTGTATTGTTGTTAGGATGTCTCACCTGTGCTGCGCTGTGAAGGCATGCATTCATCGTCTCTTTTTGATGAATCAACTTGGCTTGGATTGCTGCAGTAGTGCTAAAATAAACGCATAGACTGTGATTACAGCAAAACGAGTGTTCCGTAATTGTATAATAAGGCTTGATTTAACCGATAATGTGCTCAAAACGACTGTTACATTCATTACATTAGTATTCAGCGAAAATAAAGTAATCCTACAGAAATCACATGTGGTCTCGGTTTTAATTTTTACCGGCACTACAACCGTCATCGCGTGCACCAACCAGTGTTGTGGGCATGTTTCACGCCAATGGAAGAAGACCGAACGCAGATCGAAAACTTCCCATTTAAAAATTTCTACTCGCTTTCCAGAGAAAAAACAGAAAAGCGATGAAGGACGGTACACAGTCCCTTTAAGTTACGTAATGCTTGCTGGTTAACCGCCTTCGCACTCTGTACGCTTGCTTACGGAATGCAACACAACAAAATTTATTATTCTTTCGGCGTTGTTTTCGTTGTCGCGTTAAGACATGGCGGGCAAGCTCGAGTTCAAGCGTTCAAGTTTCAACGGCTTTTGCTTGCAGCAAACGGCGCGGTTGGCGCGGTGCGTACGTTTGCAACAGCTGGAGAAGTAATAAAATAAAATAAAAAGGAAAAGATAGTCGCTGGCACATCACGTTCCTCTTATAGCTCATTGCGGTGAGGTGTGTGTGTGTTGCGGTGAGTTGTGTGTGTGTGTGTGTGTGTGTGTGTGTGTGTGTGTGTGTGTGTGTGTGTGTGTGTGTGTGTGTGTGTGTGTGTGTGCGTGTGCGTGCGTGCGTGCGTGCGTGCGTGCGTGCGTGCGTGCGTGCGTGCGGATATCGCTATTGCATTCAAGCTTCGCGGTTTATCAATTTTTGTTACTGGCATGCCTCCACGGCGGTACATCAATGATGCCTATCCTTAAACACTGCTTATGTCCGTTATATCCTCAAACGAAACTTCTTTTGTGGCCGCCGTGGTGGTACAGTGGTTACGGCGCTCGGCTGCTGACCCGAAGCTTGCGGGTTAAATCCCGGCCGCGGCGATAGCTTTTTTAATGGAGGCGAAAGTGCTAGAGGACCATTTACTTCGATTTAGGTTCACGTTAAAACGGCCCAGGTGTCTCAAATTTCTGGATATACACCCTCCACAACGGAGTGCCTTATAATCATATTGGAGTTTTGGCGCACAAAACCCCAGTAGTTCATTATTGAAGCTTTCTTTGTGTATTCGGCTGTTGTAGTGTTTGCGCACTACTGTGTACTAGGAGGTTACATTTACCTGCGTTGCTTCGGTTACTAAAGCAAGAAGTCAGCAATGCTTTGTTGCCGCATGAACAGTTACGTTGTGGGCCATTCGGTTAGAGCTAATTAGAACGAGCAGGCTTAAGAAATTACATTGCCGAAGGTAGCTAGTAATATAATCCCACGTAGGAACCGCCGAGCCCAACTTGACGGCTCGATCGCGGGCACAATGGATGGCCAGGGTTTGGTCATTGAGTTCGGGGCTTCGCAAGCCTCTTGCGCTTCGGAATATCAGTTACTATTGCTAGCTTCATCTCTGCATTACTGTACAAGGTTGCGTAAAATGTGGAGTTTTATTTTTTTTTTTAATGTTTATTTTTGCAATTTATGACATTGCTTGGAGCAGCAAGTTCTGCATATGCTTAAAAGAAAATTTTGCGTTACATTTGCTCACACAGAGAGCGTCATGATGCAAGAAGGGCTGTAGTCTTGATTATGTGCAAGAGTATTTCTTACATGCTGGAAATTAAACGTCATATATTCCGGCTACCAAAAAAGGCAAATAAACCTACTATATGCGCATGTGTGTATGGCTTTCTTAATAACATGGCAGAAGTGCTCGTGATATTATCTGTAATAAGTGGGCCGACCGGTCCTAAGCTCAACCACTTTATCACATAAAATCATCAAAAGATCAATATATCTTTCAACATGTACTTTTTATTGCAAAGGATCAATTACATTCGACATTTATTTGAAAAGTCACTGTTTCAACGATTCGCCGATCATTTGTCAACAGTTTCTCAATAGTCATTTTTATAAAAGTAATTTTATTTTCTACCTGACCGAACCGAAAGTTCCCGAAATGCTGGGGCCTAGCGCCGTTAAATACACTCAAATTGGGACATGAATGTAGGCGAAAGTATTTCCATTTATTCATTCATTCATTCGCTCAGCGCTCATTGCTCTATAGAACTTTGATTGAACATTCAGCTTGCTGGTTAGGAATTCGTAGCAGGCAATTAAATGACACCATTCTATATAATTTCTTTGTATTCCGGTCGCTTCGTTAAAGGATAAAATTCAAAGATGATTTTTTTTTCTCGGCACATTTCACCGTATAACTTGGAGATAAATTTATATAAACAGGCAGGAAAAATTTTTCAGTGTAACCTGATCATGCATGGCGGCCTTTCAGGAAGACTTAAGCTAGCTGTGCCCTTATGATCTGGCTCTAACAGCAGTCAGGATGGCGACGAACCGCTTTGTGCTGTTCGTACACACATTGAGCAAAGCGGCGAAATTCTATTCGGTTACAAGCTGAGAATATGTGTAAGCTACGTCTACAACCGAAGTCAGCCAACTTTTTAGATGCGAAAGGATCATATGCTTGGGGCACTGTCCGTTCTGCGGCGTCCGCACCCATACTGCGCATGCGCCAACTCCCCCCTCGCTCCTCGCGTGAGCGCGAGGAGGTGGAAGGAGGTGGCGTAAGCGCTGCATCTGATTCGTTTCCCCTCTCCCGTTCTTCTCTCCAAGCCACAGCTGGGCGCTCGTATATAATGCGGCGCGCGCTCGCTCCCGTTGCACTCTCCTTCGCAACGGCGCTATCGACGCTGGCGAAGCTGAACGTAAACGGCAACGCCGGCAAGCGTTGCAGTCTCCTTCGCAACGGCGCTATGGATGCTCGCGAACCTGAATGTAAACGTTAACGCCGGCAAGCGAATCTCGAAGCTCCGAATGCGCTCGTTCGCTGTGCATCCGTCATTCTCTCTGTGCAACGCGGCGCGAAACGATATGAACAACGTCAAAGTCGGCGCTAGTTGCAGCGGCGGCGTCACCGCCGCGGAGCAGAGGAAGGCTCGGCAAGCCGAACGTAAACGTCAGCGTCGGCAAGCGGTAATTCAAATGCGTCGACAACCACCTTCTCATAAGTGACATAAGAGAAACGGAAACTCGATGCGCACTCTCCGCGATGCTTTCGCATTCCACCATGGTTGCCCGTAAGGGGAGATGATGTGTAATTTTTAACATGCGTTGTGAAATATGCGAGCCATGCAAATACGAACAAATGTTCAAATTAGCACGTTTCCGAAACGCCGCTATTTATGTCGGTCACTTCAGAGCAATTGTGTCTGTGTTGTTTGCATGTATCTCACGGTGTAAAGCAAAGTTGTATCTGAAATATTTGTGCAACTTATATGTTGTCCATTAAGTGACCTGAGTGTGTCGGTAGTTGTTGCTCTGCTTGTTTTCTCTGCTATACAAAGTATCATCTAGGCACCTTTATAGTCGCCGGTAGAATACTATTTTTTATCAAAGAGCTTTCTATCTCACTTCTATGCTATACTCTAGAAGTCTAGGGCATAGATTTTTACGTGTACAACCTGGAGGATATGATTGAATCACATGCATACAAAACCTTCCAGAGCGATGAATTTTCATCAGTTGACTCTCAGAGTAATCATTTTAAGGGTTATATTATTGAAAGGCAAACGATGTCTTTTGAGTTGCGCGTTAGTTTAAACTATTTGTTGTATTTTGAGATTGCGCACTTCATTCACATCATGCAATGATTTAGGAGAACATTGTCAAACAACAAAACGAAGGAAGTATAGGCGGCTATCACTGTGTGCAAAGAAGATTTGTCACAAAGGCAGTACAATATCGTAGCCTTGAGGCCGAATGGGCTAAGAGAAGCGTAATCGTGAATAACATACATTTGCGATCCCAGAAATATCTCGAATCGATTTCTTATCCACAACACGAAAAAATGCTAAAGAGGAATGATGGCGGCCTTCCACCGGCTTACTCCAAGTGCCTCGGTGACGTACGAAAACGGCCACGACCTCGGCTTGTTCATTTGCGTACAGAAGCCGAAGCCGAAACGGCCTGCAGATTCAGACCCATTTCATTTTAGGTGCCAAACATCTTATGCGCTCGAGCTTTCGGCGTCTCCTGTCGTCGTAGCCCTTCGCAGTATCTCCTCTCGTAACCTGTCAAAGCAAAGCAAGTGGAAAATAACAACGCGTTTGCCCAGAAAAACCTCGCGAGAACGCGAGCTCGCCCGCGAGGGACAACGCCACGTGCGCTTCTCCGAGTGACAAATGAGACGGCCCGTTGGGTCCGGTACGCTCATTTTCTGCGAAGGACGATGTCTGCAATGGGCGCTGGACGCGGCCTGCGACGCTGTCTGTCGCAATTGGTTGCAATGAGAGGACCCGATCCTGTCATTGATATTGACGTATCCTTATGGGAAACAGCTGTGCTTCGCAGCTCCACAGGTTTCACGTTAGTGGAGCGGTTCTTTGTCGCTTCTCTTTAACTTGTCCTTCCGTGAACACGAGAACGTATGTACAGCCGAGGAATTGCGACGGTACAGGCTGAGTTTTAGATGCGAAGTATCTTAGGTGGAGTTCAATCCGGTAGGGGTGGTGGTGGTGGTGGTGTGCGGCATGACCACCCTTACTGCGCATGCGCATACCCTCTCTATTTCCCCTCTCCCCTCCCCCTCCTGACTTCCCCTCTCCGCTTTCCCTCTCCCATCCCCCCGACCAATTCCCCTCTCCCCTCCCCCTTTCCACTCTTCCTCTGAAACGCGGGCTAGACATCCCAAAATTCTCTCCTGCGCAACGCCGCGATGAGCACCAGCGCATGCGCGTCCCCTCCCCCTCTCTCTCCTCTCCTACGCTGCCCCCCTCTCGCATGCCTGCCGACTGCGTTCCCCGCTTGCCCTGTGAGAATTAACGGCCAGGCTAGAGGGAAGAGAAGACGGGCGTAGCGTTCCTCTTCACGTTCCGCGACGCGAGGTCGGTAGCATGCCCAAAGAACGCCATCGGAACGCGATCGTGCAAGTGCACCGGCTTCGCATCGCCTCATGGTCCCCTTTAGCGGGAAATGGTGTAATTTTTTTTTGTTCGGTGTTTCATAGCCCTGTTACATAAGCCAAGAGTTCGCTTGCTATTAGTGCGTGAGCGATTATACCGTCAAGGGCGTGCGGACAGTCCGTCATGTACGTCGTGTGGCTCCTGCGAGAGACTAGAACACATATTTTTTTAGTGTTCTGCATTCGTTATGCACCGAGCACTGTTCATCAAGGAGCATGGACTTATTGGTCTTAAGTGTACGGACCTTGATGATTGCCTGTTCGGGGCAGGTTGCGCTGCTCCGCGTGACCAGGACCATCGAGCCCAAATAAGTTTCTTAAACGATACCGATTTGGCATGGCGTTTTAGACATTTTTCCATGTGACTACTTACTTGTATTTACGTGTGTGTTAGTTGTATTATTTTTTTTATTTTATTTCGTCTTTCTTTCCCTATTATCTTCGTTTCCTCTGTTTCCCCCTTCCCGAACGAGCAGGCAGGCGTTGTGCCGCTTTAGGTGGCAGTTGTCAGCCTGTTCCCTCCCTATCTTTGCTGTGTCTCCGTGTTTTATATGCATTCAAACCAAATAATAATAATAATAATAATAATAATAATAATAATAATAATAATAATAATAATAATAATAATAATAATAATAATAATAGTCGGGATGCATGCTAATTGCTATGTCCCTGCCCGTTTTTCGGTAAGCAGCAGTTTTTCCGCTGTGGAAGTTGCTCTAAACGTGTTCATGCGAAGTTGACGAGGAAACATTACAACGCCTGAATGACCCTTCGATGTGGCCCCTCGGATGCCTGTTCAAGCCATTTTGTGGGGAGCTGCGCGATGACAAGCTTCATCCCTCTGAGCTAGTGACTGGAATCGAAAGTGCCGTGTAACGTAGACATATTCTACC
Organism: Rhipicephalus sanguineus; assembly: GCF_013339695.2. Taxonomy (NCBI): domain Eukaryota; kingdom Metazoa; phylum Arthropoda; class Arachnida; order Ixodida; family Ixodidae; genus Rhipicephalus; species Rhipicephalus sanguineus. The sequence continues at coordinate 107,200,246 of NC_051183.1, forward strand.
AAAATGCTCGTGGTCTACGTACCAAGACACGCGAGTTTTTCTCTAATTTTCTTTCGTCTTTTTTTCCTATTATTGCTATTTCTGAAACCTGGCTCGGCACTGAAATTCCCTCATCGGACTTTTTTCCCCCGACCTACACCACCTTCCGCCGTGACTGAGATTTCAGTGAAACCAAACAGAAAGGCGGTGGCGTGCTGATTGCCATTGAAAATTCATTGAAATCCGTTAGACGGAAAGACCTAGAAACTACCGAAGAATCGATCTGGCTAGAAATCAACCTTGAGCGCCGTGAAAAACTGCTGATTGGATGCTTCTATTTACCGCCCGGTCATGCTCGTACACATCGCGGTCATGCTCGTGCACATCGGGACTAAGCTGTTCATTATATTTCTGTGGGGCGACAATTTGCAAACAATGATCGTGGAATCAAACTCAGAGACTATAAACAGGGCTAAGAATGAACATGATCAAGAAAACGATATTGCTCAATAACCTGGCCAAAGGTAAAGACTTCACTATTGGAAAGCATACATCGTATTGTATACAAGAATATGTATGCCTACGGCAATTGTTAAGATAAAAGCATAATTGATAAGTGAAATTCACCGAACAATAAGCATTGGCTGGAGCGCATTCGACTGGCATTCGCAAATAATGACAAGAAATTGGGTGCGAAGTGTACAATCTCTGGATACTGTCAGTTATAACTTATGGGGCTGATACATTGGACAACCAAGCGATTGTTGAAAAAGTTTAGGACTGCGCAACGTGGAATGGAATGGAAAATGAGAGGAGTCACATTAAGAGACAGGAGGACGGCAGAATGGGAACAACCATGGTTAGCGTATATTCTACTTGACATCAAGGCAAAGAAATGAACCTGGGCTTGCCGCGTAGTGCGTAGGATTGCCAACAGGTCCCCATTAACAGCAGCAGCGTGGTTACCACAGTATCGCAAACGCAGTCGAGTAACGCAGAAAGTTAGAGTGAGTGGCGAAATAAAGCACAGTAGGAATAAAATGTAATACGCTCTTACAGGACAGGGTAGACTGGAGATCATGGAGAGTGGTTTTGGTCTTGCAGTGGACCTATATTGGCTGAAGATGCTGATGCTTATGACCGACAAAATGGTCAATGCCGGAACTCCAGTGGGCCTGTATTACTACTTGGGAAGACTTCCTGACGGACGCCGCGGGTCAACCGCTATTTCATGGTACGTGGGATCGGCCCAGGCACAATTTCTGAAAAAAGCCTCTTCGACACCCCGCCTTCAGCTTGCCTAGTATTGCACTACCTGCTTCATAGGACCAGGATCTTTTTTTTTTCTCCTCTCACGGAGCTATGGGTAGAATTGGCTCCTCCTTCTTGTCATTTGGCTCCTTCTTCCTGTCAGCGCTTCAAAAATGGCATTACATATGACGTAGTTTTCCACTCGCACACATTCACCAGCGTCCACGTCTACCTAAAATGTAGGCCTTCTCACCGTAAGCCACGGTGGATCAGTTGTTACGGCGCTCGGCTGCTGACCTGAAGGTCGCCGGTTCGATTGCGGCAGTGGCGGGCGCACTTAAATGGAGGCGAAATGGTAGAGGGCCGTGTACTGTGCGATGTCAGTGCACGTTAAACAATGTCGGATGGTCGAAATTTCCGGAGCTCTCCACTACGGCGTTCCTGATATTCATATAGTGGTTTAGGGACGTAAAACCGCAGATATTATTTTAAGCCTTTTTGCCCCTGACACTCGTATATAATTAACCAAGTGCTCTGCTGAAGTGCGTGCGCACGGCACTCAAACATCACCAGGCGTGAGCTACAGGCGCTCGTAAAGCCATTCACGAACACAGAGCTTCCCTGTTATAGAATGTTTGTTTTCGGACGTCTTAACAACAAGCAAATAACTTTCAATGAAGCCCTAGATCGCGCGTACCGATTATTAGTTTTTTAGAAGTCGTTGTACCTTATGGAAACCAGAAACTTTCTTATATGCTTCAAGCTAATATCTGCAATCAATAAGACAATATGCTAATTTATTATGCACGATTCACAGCACATCCTGGGTAATTTAAAACGTGTATGCCAAGGTGACCCTCCTGAATCCAAATCAGCTGAGTCTAGCCATGTGGCCGTCACTGATTAGAAGCCTAGTGATGAGTGAGAGTGAGCTTGACTGAAATGAACCACGGTGAGACTATTTACAATTGAGCCCATCTGAGTGCTATTTTAGCGAGTGTGAGTCAGTTCGAACACAGGGAATACGAGTTATTCAGGGTGCCTTTTGAAGCAGGTGCTCTGTTGTGCACTCCCGCTGATATTTATTTGATTTCGCCTAGACTATCATTGAGACCGTCTAGTGCAAGGAACAATTAATAAAATGAAAAGCTGTAGTTTGTTTTTACTTTTTCAAGCAGGCTGCGACGTTGTTGCAGTCAAGAGTTGGTTTCGATGAACATTTTCAGTTTGTTTGAGCCTTACAGAGGTGGCAGGTGGGCAACGAGTTTGCTAGACATACGGGCGTAAAGACACGACGAAAACAGCGGCGCAATATAAATAAAATACCACATCACAAAAATCAAGCATAAAGCGCGTCTACACTGGGCTATTCTATGTAGCATGTATTATCATGTATGTTTGTTATCACTTATTAAGGTGAACTATTTAGATGCTTCGTCAAACGCGAAAATTGACCTTCGGTGGCTGCGGCGTCAACACCAGTCGTGCAAAAAATCATCATATGATGTCATCACGACATCACACATCGCCATAATTTGTGGGGCCATCACGCCGTCACATTACCTGATGGTACGTGATCGCGTCATTACATGACATCGTTACTTGGTCAAAGGTTGGCTGATAAAGGAGGCATTGCAATACCACGTTAGGTGCAGAAAGCTTTCGGAGGGTGCCGGGTGGAATTAATACACGAACTGTGAAGAAAAAAAAAACATGTTTGATCCCTCAGTCATAGGGATCAGTATAACACAAAAGTGAACCATGTCTTCATAGCAGTATAGTTGATTCTTTATTGTACATTGGTGCATGAGAGCTTGCACAATGGCTATTAGTGTTCGGCAGCTATAGCACCGTTTCACGTAGATGCACCCACGTTCTGCATATCACTCATTTATTTCTGTGACAGAAATACGTCACTTAAACCTTCGTTGACCCCCGGCATAAAACTTCCGTGTTAGAAGATGAAGGCGAACACATAAGGGACCGTCTGTGTTATTATTTCTTTGTTGCGTGCCAAGTGAAGGCGAGGAACGTTTTTTGGGTGAGCGCATGATGTGTTCTTTACTGTGGTGGTGGGGTTTTTGGAGCATTACGATCACCAGATTCACAGCTTAGTCAACACAAACGACGTTTCAACAATGAATATAGGCGGCTATTGTAGGATAATGTAGGCTACAGTATTCACATGAGCAGTCACTACGGGGATGGGGCTCGGCTCTTGAAACAATGTTTACATGGTGACGGCACAACACTTATCGTACAAGCACGGCATCTTAGCCATGTTACGCAGCCTATTTCAACCTTAAGAAGTCTGTCTGCGTCTCTTGGCGGCACGTAACGCGTGGTTTCACCGCTGCACGTGCGTACATAACCGTTTTAAGGAGTACACCAGAACTCGCTCCCAGACAACCAAATTTCAGCGCGCGCTCGAATGTTTGGAAGCCCCAATAAAAAGAAAAACTCATGTAAAACGACGTAATAGTTTATGACATGCTCTGTGCAATATATATAATATATCAGGACGTAAGTTTAGTTAAGAAAAGTACGAATTAACTGCCAGAATGATCGACAAAATTAATTCAATGAGTTCATTGAAAGAGCAGAATGTTATCTTGTGAATGGCTGAAATTATTGAGGTACCTGGAGCAGCACATTAACCACGCCCCTCTTTCTACGTGACCTCTGTGATCCGCTTCAGCAGTGCGATGGTGCGCTGTCGAAACACTTCGAGCGCGCCTAAATTTATTGAATTATTAATAACTGTCAGGGTTTAGCGTCCCAAAACCACGATATAATTATGAGGGACGCCGTACAGGGCTCCGCAAATTTCGACCACCTTTGACGTTCACCTAAATCTAATGGCCTTAAGCATTTTCGCTTCCACCGAAAATGCGCCCGTTGCTGCCCGGATACGGTCCCTCGACCTTCGGGTCAGATGTCGAGCGCCTTAACCGCTAGACCACCGTGGCGGTTTGAATGATTTTATGGAAAGACCAGATAGTTTCCTTGCGGATAATCCATTAATATGTGCCACACGCACTGCAGAACCGCCTCCTTTATTTCTATTAAATGTAAAACGTTTCTTAGCGAACCTAAGGCACTTTGACTGTTTATATCTACGTATCTATCTCTCTATATGTCTACCTAGCTGCCTACGTCTGGGTGCTCGCGTGATCGCCTTCTTCACTTCGTTTAGACCAAAGCTGGCATAGGAGGATAACAGTGTTTGACCAATATGACTGTCTCGACGTGACACGTATAGCGCGAAAATGCTCCCGCGGACGTCGCAAGACCTATTCCGCCAGACACGTGTAACACATACCCTGTAGCACGGGCCGTGGAATGCGGGTATGCTCTACAGGTGATTGACAGTTTATATCTACCGAGGAATGGCGAGAGCAGATATTTGTAATTTAAATGCGAGATGGCTTAAGAACAAAGAAAAAAAATACAGCGTATCCACGGGTGAATGATAAAGAGCTTGGGCGAAGCTCCTGAAGCAATCATGGTCTCGGGATTCGCTTTTCCTTGATCCCGTTTCGCAGCGGCGTCCTTGGCGCGCACCGTCACGGGATCCGCCTGGCTGCCGCCAAGCGAGCGCCCGCCGCTGCGCATCGTCCATGCTCCGCCAACGATCGGACACGTACGGCGACGATCCAGGAGAATGAGAGAGGCGCTCGCTACCCGCGCATCCCCGCGCAGCCCGCGCAGCAGCCAATCGGAGAGCAGCGGCACTTCCAGCGCCCTCTAGTGTCGATTCACACAAGCGCCATATTGCACACAATTCTATTGGACCAACGCCACCTAGTAAATGAGACGAGAAATGGTGATGACGACACAGATTGTGTACAGCACCATCTAGAATATCGTCCCTGAACTGCAGTTTGTATGTACTTCTATGAGACAGCGCCATCTATTGCATCATACGGGAGATCTGCTTACGCCGGACAACGGAGACGTGACAAGGTTAGACTAAGAGGAGCTACGCCCCTAAAACCGACATCGGCCGCGTTCGCCCGACGAATTCAATGAATAAAAATTGGGATCCCAGCAAGAATCGAACCCAGTTATTCTGCGTGGCAATCAGGTATTCTACCAAAGAGCCACGCCAGGTCTTGAAGCTGTTTTGTAAAAACGCCCTGTGCAGGCCTAATGTCGGTGCAACCTCAATTGTTGTTGCAGTGCTGGTTGTCTAATTTTATATGAAAGCAATAATGACTACATATGTACTCCTATGATACAGGCGTCATGCCGGGTTAATGTCAATTGTGGTTCCAGTGTTGGCTGCGCTTTCATAGCAACCTTATAAACATTAAATTGGCATGCCTTTCATTCAGAATGCTATATGCCATCACTGCCCGACCCCGGGGGAATTGGCTAACGAAACCTGTGTATTATATTCACATCATCACACCATAAAGTGCACTTTGTTTCGATAATACTGACGTGTGCGCTCTAACGTTGGGGCTGACGTTACGTCACACTATAAGTTACATTTTAAAAGTGTAGTCGACGTGGATGGTGAGCCCACAATATGCACGACTGCTACACTTGCAAAAACATGTCCATCCACCTCGTAATGCAAGAATTGCAACATAGACAACTATTCGCTGACTGCTTCACATGAAACCGATTCCGAAAAGGCATGGGATCTGCCGTTTTTTTATGCGACCTTCATATCGATAGACAGCACATCGGTCCCTTGCACATTACCTCGTTCTGTTTACGAACATTGCTTGGCGCAAAAGTAAACGCTAGTTCAAAACATAGTTTCTACATCTGTGTAACGCCTGACACATTAACAGATTACTGAACGAAATAAGCACCTCAAATCAGTGTGGCACTGGTAAACTAACATGAAGAATGTAATCTAGGAGCGGCTACTGCGCTTTGATAAAGAAGAAGTGCAAAACCACTCCTTCGCTTATATTTAAGTGCGCATAAAAGTCACTCCGTCGAAATTAATAGAAAATTTCTCATAACGACGCACCTCGTGATCTTATATCGTCTTATTCGCACACAAAACTCCAGAGTTCCGTAAGAAATGATGAAAAAATTCCATTACTCATTACTTTGTTTAAATCGCACATCTTGACAGCAGATGCTTTCTACGACTTGTTTCAGCAACGCATCGAAAGGTACTGACAGCGTTCTAGTTCATTTGTTACAGAACTTTAACATTTAACCGCCTGCCGACGAGTAATTGACCGGTGTATTTGCCTGTTTGCGGGAGCTCCGAGTCGCGGAAAGCTTAGTGTTCAGGGACGTCTATATAGTGTCATAACGAATGTAGAAATAGGTTTGTGCTTCTGAGACGTACATTGGCGATTGCAATTTTACGGTGGCATTTGTTGGGTGAGGATACCTTAGAAACTGACTACACCATTTTCGAAGCAACATATCGACAGAATAATAAAATGCACAGGTGTGCTTCAGTTTTTAACACGAAAGTGTTTTATGCCGGGGTCCACCAAGGCTTCGGTGACGACGTATTTCCGTCACGGAAATGACGTGGAAAAATATACACTATCAGATGGCAAAGAAAAAAAATTCCGTCAACGGGCATCGAACCCACGACCGCTCAGTGCGTAACAACAAATGGCGGGCACGCTATCCACTGCGCCACGGTCTTTTTTTTTTCTTTTTTTTTCACAGACTCTAATAGATTACAAACTCGCCTTTTATATCTACCACTCTCCCGGTCGGCGGGGTGGTGTCGTCCTCTGGGAGTGGCAAAGTAAAATAATTCATCATTGCTGTGGCCTCCTGCGATTGGTACCTGCAACGCGTTACACGTTTGTTCCATTCGGCGCGTTTTCAATAGAAGTGCAATTTTGTCACTTCCTTAACACACCGCGAGGTGGCGATCTTAACCCAAACGTCGTAAAAGCGTCGGCCTCGCTCACAGCATCACGCTAATCAGAACGAAAAATAGCTCTGCGACGAGCGCCTGCCTCAGCTGATTGTAACAACGCGCTCCCCGCCTTCGCGCTCGCCCCGAGGAAAATTGCGGCCGGGTTAACGGGCGGCACGACGTGCATTGCGTTTCCCTCTAGTGCGGCCGTGGTATTCAATCACATTTTTAACATGCCGCAGGATGGCGACTAAGTTCTTCGTCCAATATGCAACGCTCTTCTGGCTATCACAACTCGTTCTCTGATTACGTTTTCACATTTAACTAGTACAGGTACCACAAGGGTTTGATTGTTAATTGAACATGGACGTTAGTCGTCTGCATGGAGATGTACCAACAAGCATCAAAGTGGATTCATCCACGTTAAACGGTGCTGTGGCTGCCAGACATCAATATACACTGTGCAAACTCTCTTATATCAATGTAAACATTCAGTTACTTCTAAAAGGACACATTTTACTCTCGTGTTATTCGGATTCCTATGACGGAGAGATCAACGATGATTTTTTTATGGATAGCTGCTGTCACTCATTAAGCCTTCTTATAAGAAGGATCAGTTGAGGATCAAGGTTCATTGCTGCTTGTTTCTAGGTTCGTTGCTGCATTTCATGCTTCACAACGACCCGTATCATAGCGGGGGTGAATCCCCAGTGGTGGTCTCTGGTGGAGTAGCACACGGTGCAACACGCATCGATAGCAAGACATACAAAGACAGGCTCCAAGGATCTGTGGGCTTCGGTGTCGAGACCCCCATTGTGAAAGGCAGATGAGCTGAGCGGCATCTGTGTTGACTATGCGACGCCCAGCTTGGCTGACAAGGACCAACAACATCGGTGGCCTGATTTGCCTGTCTGCACAACTTTCCTGTAGTCGTTGAATGAGATTTTCGTAGACGAACCAGTAATTTTCTTGCGAGATTGGTTTCAGTGATGTGGACTATTTTAAAAACATTGTGTGAGTAACAATATTAAATGCTTATTTTGTACGTCCCCAGTGCCTTGCTGCCGAAGGTAAGGACGGCAATACCGTTTATATTTGTGCATATATGTTGAACTACCTGTTTTGTTTTTATGGGGTTTGTAGTAATAATTCGAGCATATTATCTTGCATTGAAACTCTTTTCTTTGCGCCCTTTGTTTAGTATTACCAGCGTAGACGGCAAAGAGTCTGAAGCATATCACATTCCTATCGGGGCTGTGTTTGTGCTCTGCAATAAATTCAGAATTTATATACATGTGCAAGTTATTCGTGTTTCTTTAACAGGCTAGACAAACTTCATTGGACAATATTCATCAGAGTTGGTCATTACAGTAACTATGGCCTCCTCTGATTTATCATCACGTATTTTTGAAATGGTGTTTCCGCTTTTCACAGCAATTGACGGCCTAATTTGACAAATGCCAGGCGGCATGGATCATCTCTTCTGAAACAAAAGAAAGAAACTTAGTGGGGGATAATATACCTGTGGCTGGACTTGTAAAGCCAAATATACATTGAGTGAAAGCTCTCATGATATACTCTAGCAATTTCTTTGAAAGCGAAAGCTTTAAACGCGAAATCGCAAACATTGGCCGTCAGCATCAACACGGGTGATGCATAAAATCAACTTCACATGAGGACTTCACATACGGCGTCATCATGACGTCACAGATTGCCAAAATTTGTGACTTCATCCCACGACGTCGTCACTCGGCCAACGTTGCCCTGATCACGGAGGCAGTGCAAGACCAGGCGAGATACAGAAAGCTTGCAATGACTCGGATCCTGGAGGCAGTGCAAAAGCCAGTCAGCTTCAGAAAGCTTTCGGAGGGGGCCGGGGTAGGACCAATAAATAGTCTGAGAAAGAAAAGACGACGATGGCTTTCGCAATCAAGTCTTCATAGATAAATGCATAAGCGATGCTGTGAGTTTTTCTTTTATCACTTGACTTGAACGATGAAGCGGGCGCTAAGGCAAATGTGGGCATGTCCCAGCCGAATAAATTTAATAAAACATGACTTATTTTTTAGAGCCTCCTACTAAAAACTCTCATGTGGCACATATGCCGCGTATCCAGTAATTGCGCTCGAGCAAACACGGATCATATGCGTTTTCGTGTCATCGTTCAAGGTTATTAGATTATTATTATTATTATTATTATTATTATTATTATTATTATTATTATTATTATTATTATTATTATTATTATTGCCAGTGAGTGATATACTTTACGTGAGCCTGTTAGCTAGAACAGCAATACATTCTGTGACGCCTGTTGAGAATGTATTTTCCTACGCATAAAGAACGCAGAAATTGTGTGCTAATAACACTGCATGGTACTGATTTTTCTAAAGTTTTAGGATGCCCCATAGCAATTGTAAATAGGATGCTACTTGCTGAAATTTTCGTAATTATTGTTGCCATTTCCCGGCAGCTTCTAAATAATTCGTTCTTGCTTATTAGAAAATAAAGGAATAATTAAAGTTCTTCATTAAACTTGAAACACTCCAATTACAAAACAGGCTCATTCACATCTTGCAAAGGTGCATGTTCTCTATTAAAATACTTTGAATCACAATTGCGGTTCGCCTTCAGCAGGAGAGTGTGGTAGCGAAATCCGAGCCTGTTCGCATCGACTTCCTAAATTATGAGAGCCTTCGCTTCTCGATCGACACATCAACCGCGCCCTGAGGAAAGGTACTTCTACGCGCTTAACATTTGCCTCTTTAAAACTCTCCCAGAATGCATAGCTGCTGCAGGTAGAGTTGCGAAGCGCCCACTATACCGCAATTCAACATGTTGCGAATTGTTGATGTACCCACTAGGCGTTCGTCAGTCAGCAAGCGCACCTACGCAGCTGAACACTTTGTTGAAGCTCTTCTCGGTGACGATTTATCATGCCTGAGCGTTTTGCAAAGGGTGGGCCTTAAAACACTCACACGTTGTGCACTTCACATGTTGTGACACCTGGTGTAGTGCTACGCTTCTGCCACGCATTACATGCAGCAACCCCGTACGGTCCTGTCATTCCGATTGGACTCATAAGTTTTTTTAGGTCAGTGGGCAACCCCATGCCAACAAAAAAGCCTGTCGTTCAGTTGCAACTCATATATGCCATCTGCTCTAAGTATGCTCGATCCTCGTAGACAAAAGAAAGTCAGCCCTTGTGCAAACAAAGAAATTGCTTGCACTTCTCCGGCTCTTCGCTGACCTGGCTTCTTATGCAGTGCCGAGGCGAGACATTAATTTTTGTTTTCCATTCAACATTCCAACTTTCACTATTGGACACTTTGATATTTCTTTCAAATAATTTTAAGTAATGAATCATAATGAAGGCAATATACATTACATTTATTTATTAGAATAATTCAGTCGGTAATGTACTTTGATTAAAAATCCTGCGCAGATATTTTTCATATATGTTTGGACTATCATGATCATGTGGATCTGAAAATGAAAAGCCAGTTGCTTACGCTTGACAGAATTGGCCAACGTTACTAGAACAAACTCAGTTTCAAAGCTCCGTATCTCCGCCGGCGGAGGAGGGTGGTGCGAACGGCGGTCACGAGAACTAGCGGCGCTGCAGTCCCGTCTTGCGCCACTATCAGCGCGTCGTCTGCTGCCACGGCAGAACGCTGTGGTCCGCCGCGCAGTTGCTCGCGGCAACTTTCTTATTGTACTAGTTAGGTGGATACTTAGGTGGATATGCATAAGGTCGTCTGTATGCATCGGCCCGCGTGCGTTGTTCATTGATTGGCTAAGAATCGATGTTCGGTCTATATTGCCACGCCCACTTCTTGTTTTATTTTGATGTATTCGGGTTTGACCAGCACGGACGGTTATCAACGCTCGACGCTGTCCGCGAAGCAGTGTTCGAGAAGCTTCGCGATTGTAATAGATCGTTTTGGTAAGATTGCGCGCTGCACGCGGATGTTCCAGCTTTGTCGAGAGATAACGCCGCCACCAGCGATATCGCTGGAAAGTTCGATAGCGCCTGTATAAAAGCCGACGCGCTTGACCGCTTGTCAGTTGATCGACGGTCGACGCTCTGTTCGCCGCTATCAGTGTATTGCTGTAGTTTGACTTTGTTTCCCGGCCACAAGTTTGGCCAAATAAAGAGTTTCATCTCGGACCTGCTGACTGCTGCCTTCGTCGACGTCACGACCCTGTAACAATATTTGAGCTGTCTACATTGCGCTTATCTTCCAAGCATAGGAGTTTCTAAGCGAATGAGAGTTTTCAGAGTAATTTTTATAACTACCACCACAATTTTAGCCGCTGCCGTCTTATCTAGACCAAGAACAACCCAACACGTTTGTAAAAGCCTTTATAGTGCACAAAGAAGCGTACTTACTCGAGATACAAAAACGTTCTAGCAAAACAGTACTCATGTTTCTACAATTTATTGAAAAAAACTTTCTCGAAAAACATCACCAATGCTTTGCAGTGTTTACAAGACACGTTTTCGCGACGGTTAAAGGGATACTGACCCAAAATCGGAAAATTTTACGAGAACTCTGTAAATGAAATCTCAGTGTGCGATTACATCGAATAGATGTCGTCTCTGAGCAATTATTTCAGCGGATAGTTGTATTTTCGGTGTCTCATCGTTCTACGTCGCATCCTTCTACGGTGCCTTGAACAATTCAAACAGATCGGCCGTGATGTGAGCACCGAGCAGTTATTCGCGCGTACTCTGTCGCTAGAAGAGTCGTCAGTATTCAACTTCAGTTTTTCAACTTCACCGAGCAGTGGCGATATTTTGTAAGCATTCCTAAAACGGACGGACCACCTCTGTCCGTTTTAGGAATGCTTACAAAATACCGCCACAGATGTTCCATGCCCGCAGCACTTTACACTGTACGACAGCCGTTTGCGTTTCGTGCTGGAGCCGTTCACTACGCAGTTAAACTGCTCGTCAACTACAATTATCTTTTGCACAAGTAAGTCTCCGTTCCCGAAGCAAAGTGTGGGATTGGGCTAGTTGGTATTCCATTATTAAACTGCTCAGCGCAAAAAATTTGACACGGTACACAAAGAAAAGACGATGACCAACGCTGGTCCTCGTCTTTTCTATGTGTACCGTGTCAAATTTTTGCGCTGAGCAGCCCGTTCCCAAGCCGGCGGGTGTAAAATATTCCGCACATCTTGTTCAATACCTCGTCGTAAAATCTCTCGAAAATCCACTGCTTTGAAGGCATAGCGACAGCTGACAACTGATCGAATGTTAGTGTGATGCAACTCTCAGTCTCGGTATCGTATCTAGGTAATCGCCTGCCTTTCGTTTTGCTGTTCTATTTCTGGCGGTTCCTCCAAATTAGGCCTTGGGCTTTGGCGGGACGCCGTGCGTTTTGGGGGGGGAGGGGGAGGGGATTTGCGCCTAAACCCCGAACATTTTGGCTTTGAAATGTGGGGTGGAAGTGCTGGGAATAAGCGCGGCACGGCACCTGGCGCGAGTTCCCACTTTCCACGTGGGATCAAAACTTCTTGTCCCGCAACGACAAGACGATAGTGCTTTACAATGTCGTCACTCTCAAAATGAACGTCACAGACCTTGCATTTCGCAGTTAGTTTTCCATCTTTGCGATGCAAAGCTTGAATGGCGTAGGGTCTTTTGCAGGTCCAAAGAAGTGTCGTGAAGCGGAGTCGTCGTTGTGGTAGCCGCTCTTGCAGCCCGGCGCAAAGCAAGTCGGCATACCGCACTGTGAATCTGTTCGCCCTCGTTACGCTTCGTACATCATGCACGTGTCTCCGTACAAGACGCTAAGCCTGGTAAAGAACAGTTGCAAACATGACGAGCTAACAAAGCGCAGACGACGCTGTAACCCACGTGCGCTCGTACATCGGCGGCGCCGATCACAAGCGCCAGCTCAGCCGCGGGAGCTAGACTAGAGTCACTGTATATGCTACCTTTAGGTAGCAGAGTAGCGCATAGGTCCGGCTAGCAACCACAGCTATGCGGTGAAGTCGCACTCCATTTTTGCAGGCGACATGCCTACCGCGTCGCCGATAAACATGTCTTGCGTGTCGAAGGCCGGCGATAAACATTGGCTGTCGATAACTAGTGTTAATTGAGTGAGCTGCAGCGGTGGCGTCGAGAAATACAAAAATTGGCCCGAGCGTCAGCTTCTCCGCAATGCATGGTTGCTAGCGGCGTTGGAAAACAGATGCGCAACTCTGCTACCTAAAGGTAGCATATACAGTGACTCTAAGCTAGACGTGACTGCAGCGCCACTAGTTCTCACGACCGCCACGCGGACCGCCTCTCCGGTGGAGCTTTTAAACTGAGTTTGTTCTAGTAACGTTGGAATTGGCAACTTAAAGGGTCAACGATACTCCTCACAACACCTGACACCCCCACAATAGGCTTTTTTTCACACATATGTTTCAGGCAGTTCCTTCTCCGTGATGTGCAATAGAACAACGTTTTGTTAACTGTAACAACGCCTGCTTTTTAAGCAGAAGGCCTCGCTTCGACTCCCGCTCGCACTCATCTTTTTATTATTTGCATTGCATCCAACGCGCATTTTCGCTAACGGAGAACGCCGATCATTTTCTCTCACTACTATCAACGCATACGCCGACATTGACGCTGACACCCACAGAGGAGCTTCTGTTGCACGGGCTCTTTAATGCATCGCGATAATGCACCAAACTTCGAGCGATGTATCGAAAATACAGATAAGGATAGCCCACATGCCCAAGGTATCATGATAGATATACAAGCAGGGCTGGGCAAAGATACTTTGAAATTGTATCGCGATACGATACAAGATACTCAGGCAAAAAGTATTGGAGATACAGATACAAAATACTGCCGCAATAATTGTATCCGATACGATACTTGGCAATTGTATCTTAAGATACTTCGATACATTCTCAAATTTGTTATTATAGATCCATATAATGTAGCAGCAAACGCCTATGCACGAAAATGTATGCTGGAAACTTTCTTAACTGTGACCTATTTTGTTTCACTTGAATGAAATGTCTTCTTATCTCAAAAGTTTTGCCCTTCTTGCTCAAAGTGAATTATGTTCCTTCCAAAACAACTTATTGGGGCTTGTTTTAGCTTCTTCATAGGACAACTCTTTATACACTTCGCTGACAGCGGTTCTTGCTTGTCATTTCTGCATTTGATGGGAGTCGCTGCTCAGCTTGCCGACCAGTAGCGGGTTGCCATATAATCACATAACGTCAATAGGAAGCCTTCGCACGACGGCGCAAATACCGGTGTGGACTTTTACCTTGTCCGTAAAAGAAAGTTTGTACAATACCGTATATCCGAACAGGCGTACAGCAGCAACAACGCTGGTAACGGCTTTTTTTTTTTGAGCGGGGGAGGAGGGGGGAACGCATGGTGTATACGGGGTTTGAGACCGTTCGCTAGCGGCCCGGACGGCACACATGACCGTCTCCGTCCCATTTGTTTTTATTTTCTAATTAAGTATGTTCGTGAGCTACACAGACATGACTGGTCTCAAGCATTTCTTTCGTGAGGAACATGTGGTCACCATGTGCTGAAACATAACCTTGGAACAAAAAATCTACATTTCAATCTGCGTCCAGATTTCACTCGTTGTGTACATCGGTATCGATGTTTCTCGAATCCTGACTCCAAATCCCCTTCAGAAATGACCTATATATGAGATATCGGATCTTTTCAAATGGCAATGTCATTTTGTTCGAACTCTGTCCGACCCCACCATCTTCACTGTCCCGGCCCTTGGAGCTAAATTTCGCGACTGCGGCCCGCCGGCTATAAGCTGAGTGTGAGACCCCTGGTGTATACGTAGATGTCGTAAAACTGCAATGAATTTCCATGATTCTACTTAGCTGCTGGCGTAAGGGATTCTTTGTTGATACATGCTCACTAACCTGCAATCTTTCAGCAATATTTCTTCAACGAGAGAACATGTGCAACATAGAAATGTCTCAGACGTGTTGTATAGAATTGCACAAAGCGTCGCAGGACACTGCCGCTATTCGCACTATTGCCGCTTATAGCTCCCATTTCCTCCTCTGTAACTTTCCTTCCCCCTCCCCCGTTCCCCAGTGCAGGGTAGCCTACCCGGCTCAGCCCTGGTTAACCTCCCCGCCCTTCTTTTAATCTTATTCTATCTCTTATTACGTGGCGATTAGTGATAGGAAAAATGTTTAGGACTGCCTAAAACAGAAAAAAACAAATATAAGTAAAAGAGAGAGGTGGTTGTGTATCAAACATTCACATTGAATGAGTACAGAAACACAATACATACGACGCCCTTAATAGCTATGAGCATGAAGTATTGTAAACTTACCTGTTGAGAGAATAGAAAATTCAGTGCCTACGGAAAATTGCCTGAAACGGCTCGTTGGGACGCTCATGAATAAATCGGAGCATTCAGTAAAACAACGTTTCTCGAATCCCCTTCCTAACATATTTAAGATGGCTCCTAAATATTTCCATTATTGTAATGCAAACTAAATTTCGCTATTTTCTTAAGCGGTAAGCAGAATATTTTGTACTGTATACTCAAGGCACGCCCACATAATAATACATTTGTTTTCAAAATCGCCTTGGCAACGTGTAAAACGGTAGTAGAAATAAAGCAGGCAGAAGAACAAAGCAGAAATCTTATCTTGGGAGCGCGTTACAAAATACATATTGCAGTGACCAAACCAGAAAAACAGTGCAGAGACCTAGGTAATCTATGTGATCCAAAATGACAGCTAAGAAAGCCCTTGTGCCAGTAAACAAATTATGATTTCATAATTTTTTTTAAA
Organism: Rhipicephalus sanguineus; assembly: GCF_013339695.2. Classification (NCBI taxonomy): domain Eukaryota; kingdom Metazoa; phylum Arthropoda; class Arachnida; order Ixodida; family Ixodidae; genus Rhipicephalus; species Rhipicephalus sanguineus. The sequence goes on from NC_051183.1 coordinate 107,216,135, forward strand.
TAAATATAGATGGAAGTGAAAAATACGACACGCTAAGATTTTTTCTGTTAGGTAAACGCTTGCTGTATTAGATCTAGCATCAGTACCGGTGGTGCTAAAGTTGTTAGAATCTTATTTGCATATAAGTTAATTGATTGCACGCAAGTCAAACTTACATCCACGAGATCCTTCAAATCGCTGATATGTAAAATCCACGCGACGCAAAGCAACCCCATTCTTGCACGCATCACACTTCGTTACGGAGCAAGACGCAAGAGAATGTTCCATAACTACACTGTTGCAACATCGGAATTTGGGCGATAGACGCCGCACGCAGTACGCGGCGCAGGACAGTGGCTAAGAGCAAGTGTCGCTGCATTGGCGCAACTAAAAAGAAAAGAAATCGAGAAAACATGAGGTACGTGGGCTGGGCGTAGACGTCCGCGTGCTTGTCTTTCTCATTTTCTACCCTCACTGGATGACTCTGGCGTAAAAATAAAATAACGCCACTGCCCTTAGACTTTTTCAGATGGCTTAGTGGCACCAGTACCAGCTTGAGAAGCGGAGCTTGGCCAGCGATTATTGTTTCGCACGGTTGTGTTGCGATAGAAGTATCTTGTATCTTAAGATACACGTTACATTATCGAATGTATCGGAAATACAGATACAGATACTCATCTTTCGAGACGTATCGCGATACAGATACAACATACCCATAGAGTATTTAAGATAGTATCTAAGATACATGTATCTTCGATACTGCCCAGCACTGTATACAAGATAGCCTGAGTGTATCTAAGCTAGTATCTAATACGCATGTGTCTTTGTTACTGTCGAGCACAGACTTTATACAGCAATAGGGCAGTACATGTTATGTGCTAATTTAGATAGTCAACGATCACCCGCAAGGCATGCCTTGCTAGTACACGAATGCACAAATAAACAACCAAGCTCTGCGTTGAAAAAAAACGGGCGCACAACGCAACAAGATCGCAGGGTCCCTTGTGCATTCATCTAAGACGTCTCGAATGCAAAAGCCATCGTATTTTCCTTCTTAGTCCCACCATTAGGTAGCCTACACGAACGGCCGGTTATGTAGGATGCCTAGATGTATTTATCCTGTCCCGCCACGCTCCGAAAGCTTCGTGCACCTAGCGTGGTTTGCCACTGCCTCCAGGATCAGAGGCACCTCACCTCGTTTCGCACTGCCTCCGTGATAAGACCACATTTGACCAAGCTACGATGTCACTCGATGGCGGTGTAGGCTTATGCCAAAGGAGCGAAGGAACAAGACGGCAGAGCCAGAATCGACGCCAGCTGGGAACACGATCCGTGGCTTTACGTGTCACTGCGAGGTGTCTTTATTTTCTTCGGTTGACGTTGCGCGCTCACCGGTTTTGTTCGCCGCCAAAGGAGGGCGCTACAACGGGATTACGTGGCGTTTCGTCGCATGACGTCCCGCCAGAATTTTCATGTCACAATGACGTCACAAATATTTGCGATCTGTGAGGTCAGGATGATGTCATGTGGTGACACCATCACGTGATGGTGTCACCACATGACACCACTCGTCCCCGACGCCACAGGACGCGAGACGCCGCCGACGACGCGGGACGCCTACGCCTACCGTCAAATGTCGTGATTAGTGAGGCATTAAGGGTTTTGCCTTAATACCACGCTGGGCCAATACCATGTATCCGTTCTGCGATGCACCAAACACTCAGGGAAGTTCCTTATTACGTCGTGTTATTTTTACGACATCTTATCTATAAGCAAATTGCTTCCAATAATCGGTAGAGCACACGTAACAATTCTTTGCTTGCTCAAGCCATATTATGCTCAAGAAATTAGAAGCTTTCTTATATCCTTCCTTATAGTATGTTTCATACTAGTATGCGCAATCTTCACAATAAATTAGCTTTTTAATCTATGTTTTTATTTTAATTCATTGTAACCGATTCCACTCAGTAGTGCTTCGGTGATTCTGGGTATGTACAATACAAACAAATAAATATCCACGATCTAGGCATAAGTATCGTATCAAATATTGTGGTTATTTACTGTGCTGTATTCTCAAGGCCAAGGTAAACTGAAACGCGTATGCCAAGAGGGTCCGCCTGAATTTGCATCTGCTGAGCCAAACCGCAAGACTGTGACCGAGTAGACTTGCGGTAATCAAACAGAGTGAGCAAGATTTATTAAAAGCGCGATGAGATTATCTCCCAACGAACGGAGCTCAGTAGTATCATAGCGTGTGTGAGTTCGTTTGACCGCAGGAAATCAGAATCATCATAGCTGCTCTTTCAAGTAGGCACTCTGTTCTGAACGGCCGTTGGCGTTCATTCGAGTTTTTGTGTCTAACTATTTGGGCCAAAAATGCTACGATGAATAAAACAATGTTAAACGCTGTGGTTTTCTATCTTTTCAATAAGCTGCGCGTTGCTGCAATCAACAGTTAGTTTCGATCAACGTGCACGTTTTGTTTCAGCCTGAGAGATCGCATCCTGGCAACAAGGCCGTTAGTCTTACAGGCGTATAGGAAGGAGGAAACCAGCGGTGCAATTAGAGTAAAGCAACACATCGCAGAACACACGCTTGAAACGCGTCTGCACCGATTGATGTGCTTCTTTTGTGTTCCTATGAGGCGGCATGGAAGGTCGACGAGCACACCGGCCTCTTTTAAGGAAGGCTTTTATTTTGCTCGTCTACTTATTCTTGAGATGCACTCCTACAACATTTGGTGCCGATGTAGAGGGTCAAGCAAAGATGACAACGGTAAGCCCGACATTCAAGCCCTTCTTTGAAAAATCTTGAATCCGGATAAAATTTTCATACGGGAGGTCTTTGTAGCTATACCTCTAATGTAAAACAAGTACACAGAAATGCTAATGACGGGAGGTTTTACACATTCGACCACTTGATTTGCATCGCCTTGGCTGTCATTTTCACAGCTTCTTTCCCGTATGAAGTCGCGGATAAGAGAGCCGGTTGGTGAGAATTTATTATGTAGCTGGCTTCTCCAGCTTGTTACTCGAAAGTGCGCGTAACTTTTATGTCTGCCCAGTTCACTGAAATTCATAAAATCAGCAAATCGGTTAAGGATTGATTCCGACTTGACTACGACTCTTCAGATATACTAGGAAGCCTTGCACGGAAGTCTGCATTTGCCTATGAGTACGTTTTCTAAGTAAGCGTTTTCACAAGGCTTCTCTACGTAGCGTCTAAGGTCATGTATTTTCTACGCGGATATATCTATATATTGAGGCGAAAGCCGTAGATTCCTCGCCAAACGCAACAATTGACCGTCGGTGTCGGTGGTGTCAGTACGAGTGATGCAAAGAATTATCATATGGTTTCATCAGGGCATCACAGAGCGTCATGTTTGTACCGTCGTCACGACGTCACACCATGCCATCGTCACATGTCATCGTTACTTAGCCAGCGGTGGACTGACTACGGAGTCAATGCAAAAGCAAGCGGGTGCAGAAAGCTTCCAAGTGCCTCCTATCCTGGAGGCAGTGCAAAAACCACCTTGGGTGCAGCAAACTTTCGGAGGCGGAGAGGTGAGGATCAGTGCATCGATTGGGCCTGATCCCTGAGGAATCAGTACAGCACAAAAGTGAACAGGAATATGGATTATTATTTACTGTACATTGATGTATAAGAGCGACCGCATTGTCTATTAGTGTTTGGCAGCTGTAGCATCGTTTGATGTGGATGCACCTATGTTCTCTATTTCACTATGTATTTCGGGGACCAAAATATGTCATTGAAGTATTCATTGACCCCGGCATAAACCACTTTCTTGTTTTATAAGAAGGCTTTCGCCTTGGAGTTCTCTGAGGCGATTGGACAAGAGACCACGTGGGTTTTGATTCATTCGCGCATGCAGCTAGTATGAGGAGGGTTTTTTCGGTGAGCGCGTGATGCGTTTTAACGCGATAGCGTTAGAGAGCTCGTGTCGCCGAAATTCCGCCGTCGGCGTCGGCACCGTTGGTTGTGAGCGAAAAATCGTCCGTGACTGAAAAATCGAGAAAGAAGCAAATAAAATAAGGAATAAAATCTTCGGTCCCATTGAGGATCGAACCTGGGCCGTTCGCGTGGCAAGCAGGTGTCCTACCACAAAGCCACGATGTTACTTGCAGCTGCTTCGGAAAAAAACACTACATAAATGCCATATAGTGGAAGGAGTCTCCTAACGCATTTTGTTCGGCAGGTGTCACGACGCAAACGAGCCCATTCGGCGATTTCTGGGCGCATTTGGGAGGCCATCAAACTACGGCGAAAAAGCCCGCGATAGTGCAGCCATCGCCGCTAAAAACACACACGAACTTTCAAACGAAAATGGACAACCATGTCCATCTAGCGGAAAACATATCAAGCTTGCGCACGCGTTGATCAAGCAAACAGCAAACTCTAGATAACGTGCTGCCATCTGTGAGGCATTGTGAGACTCTTCATGGCCTCCGAGATGGCGAGCGCGCGGCGTATATCTTGGAGGCCATGCGATACTTGTTTTAGATCAAAAACTTGTACCATTCGCACGCCCGCGCGCGTGTGTGTGACTCGCGCGAGAGACGCTCACCGGCACCTTCTTCATTGTCGCGCCTTTACACACACGTGCGCATGGCTGCGCACTTCAAGCGCGCTAAATTTCTGTCACAGAGTCTTGCGATTTTCACACATCGGCGATTTGAAAGATCTCGTGAATGTGAGTTTGACTTATGTGCAAAGGAAATTCTAACAACTGCCTCGCCACCGGTGCCGATCGAGATGGAATAGAACAAGAATTTACGTAACAGAAGATATTTCGGCGTACTGTCTCTTTCTTCTCCCTGCTAAATTATTCAAGAAGTTCTTTTAGTGATAATTTGATTCTTAGCACAAGTATACTCTTTGCTGTCCTCCGTTTGCATCGCATACATTGCCCACGCATCCGTATAGTTTGTACCCCTTATGTTTACTCTAATATGTTTTTGTAACCTGCTGGTAAAATGCGTTCTCTGCTTTACTCTAAATTTTGAGACGGGCCCACAACAAATTTTTATGGTTCCTATTTTCTTTAGCGGAATCTAAACCTTACCGGTCAGAGTGTCTCTAATCAAGAATGGTAACGTAAAAAACGCCGCGAAACAATTGAAATCACAATTTTTCTATCTGTGGCGAATATGAGGTCGTATACAGACGTAACAACACATGCTGCAAATGCTGAGCGCGAGAGTGGTTCGTGTTCGAGCGCGGAGGTTTACTGCGCTTGGGTACATTGCGCGCGCATGCACCGCGGCTCGACATGTGCCACTGACTGCCGTGAAGGCAGGGCCACTTCTGCCGTTGTCAGAAAGGGTGGGGAGCTTGGCACTCGAAAGCACCATGTCCCAGAGTTTATAACACTCATCAACCTCTCATCATCCAAATACGTCCGCTCTGGTAGGGTTCCCGCCCCAGGTTACAGAGCGGGATCTTTTTGTTTTGAGCGACGGTCCTCACCGGACAAGGGTGCCGCTCCCACTCAGCGCGAAGCGCCAAACAGACGCGGAAACTCTCGCGGCCCCACGCCGACGAGAGGATCGATACCTTACCCAGGCAAGGGCCACTTCTCACCGTGCAACTCTTTTAAAGACGATAGTCTTTATTGGGATAATTAAACGGAGGAATTTTAGTCTGTCTGTCTTTCTGTTTGTCGGCACATCCTTCGATTCAGCCACTCGGCCAAAGTTGAACCACTTGCCCAAGGGCCAGCCATATTGAACGGCTGACTAGGTTCATACTTGTGTACATTGTCGATCAAAAAGCAAACATTACGCATATCTGAGGCGCAACATCACTAGGTAAGTACTAGGTGGTGTGTTCCTTCAATATAAAATGCCTACATGTGTAATTCTAAATACCCTAGTTTCTTAAGCTGCGCTAAAAATGCGACTACGCTGAAACTTGCCTTCCTCCGTGCCCTATGCACGAGCTCATTGTTGTGTTTCGGTTTCGGTTCTATATTGCAATGTACGAATGCCATGGGGCGCCGCTCTGGCATTCCTGTTTTACCCAGGCGACGTGTAAATAAAAGAGTGTGTGGAGAGTGCTCGTTGAGTGCGGACGTTTCTTCTGCTTCAGCGCTTCGCGCCAAACCGCGTGTTCGGGCTGGCTGGCGTGCCCGCCGGTTGCGTTGGTCACCGCCGGTCTTCGCCTGCTGCTGCGCCGGGACTACCAGCCCGCAACACAGCACTCATGGTTCCCGATATATTGCCAGATGGCGTCCATATCTCATGCAGCGCCTCTTCTATCGTCTTTAGACGACATTTGCAGCGAAGCACGCAGATACGCGGCCATTTTTTTACCTCGTAAGCAGCAAAGAATAGAGCGTGAATGGATAATAATAAACGACTGTAATTTTGATGACTAATAATGACGCGCATGACCGCATCAGACTGTGTGAACCCCTTCAGCAAGGTGACCAACTACATAATCCAGCGTCACGGCTCTTTTGCTAGGCTGCACGAAATACCAGCTGTTTGTCAAACACGATTTAAAGAAACTAATTTCACTCATAACGCGAAATGGAAGCTCGAGTCTGTCATACGTATATTTCACGGTCTTTTCATTACAACCAGGATCTGATGACACGTTTGGCGAATTTGGCTATACTCATTTGACACGTTTGGCTGTACGCGTCATTGCTACTATTTACATATCGACATTCATTATGAGTTTACTGTTATGTCACGGCGATGTTGAAGACAAAGGTAAAATAATCTCAGCGTGCCTGGAGCATACCGTAACGAAAAATCTGCTTGCGGCTTAGTAGAATAGGAAAACCGAGTCTGCAATATATTATTGATAATTATTAGAAAAAAAATTTAAGGTTGTTTGGAAAGGGACTAGAAATAATACTATAGTATTCTTTTGGTCCCTTTCCAAAAAATAGGGTAGGTATAAGTGCTCCGTTTTTCCTATGAGCATCCCCACGAGGCTTTCTACTCTATTTTCTACAGGCACCCAGTTTTCTGCTGTCCGATTAACATCTAAGTTGACGATTAATTATGCTCTCTTGTCATATCTTTTGGAGGTGCCGCCTGTTTCATGTTTGTGCACAGTGTTTCACGCAACTGGAACCAAATATTTACAAATAAGTCGTTAACCTCAACTTAATAAAACTAACCACATGGTTTACCGTCTCGCGGCTCTCGTTCGGGCATTTTTATATTGCACTTAACCTCTTAACTAAGATGAATTATGCAACATTTCTGATACTCACTTTAGGGCCAGGTGTGCTTCCTACAGTTGCAGAGGGCATTCTAAAACGACCAATTCAATTTTTTGTTGGAACGTACGTGCTGCGCAGTGATTTTTTTCCGGCATGAAAAAAAAAAGCCGTTGCAATATGAACATGTTAATGTCCTCAGGCGCTGCCGTACTGCAGCGCTCTCAAACGTGCTTCGAGCGAAATAACCACCACGCGGACCATGGCGAAATGCATAGAGTTTCCTACAGTACTTACTGGCGAGAACTCTGGAGCTAGTGTCTATGGGAGCTGCAACGAATGGCGCTGCAGCCACCATGGGAACGATGGGTAGTGAACGGATTTGTGTAAACTTCGTTTTTTTCGGCCCCGTTTGGCTCCACATTGCCTGCATCTTTGTCGCAATATCAAAAGTAAGCAGTTAAACTTGACCACTTTTACATTTTTAGGCTTCCCAATTCGAATCTGGCCACGAAGTTCACAATGGTGTACTCTCAGAGCGGCAAGACAGTGTTAGCAACTCTGTTTGCGAGAGTAAATGCTTGTCCCATATTTCACTCCCTTTGCAGGAGTGCTGGGAACTCTTTGAGGCACAGAGTAGGCACGCTCTCTCGACATAGTTCTAGTACTCTGGCTGAACAAGAGTGAACAAGCTTCCTCGCCAGAGTAAAGTCACGCTTTTGAAATGGAGTACATACACTCTCGGTTTGAATCGCGCCACTCCCTCGCAGTTTCACAATGCTGGTTGGGCTAGAGTGCATGAACTCCCTCCAAGAGTAGAATCACTCTTTCTGCTAGGACTAACGTCTAAAAAAAGGAAAAAAAACAAAACCTTTGTGCGTCTTCTACAAAGACGAGGAAAACAGGACTCGCGCAGAGTCACAACTGAACGTTTAATGTTTGAAGCATGATGTATATACACAGTTAACACTGTTTTCCTCGTCTTTGTCTTTGTGTTTTTAGCGCAGTTTTAGTCGTCATAATGAATCTTAACCAACTAGCCCGACTTGGTGCTCTACTTCAGTCTTCTACAACGTAACATTAAACTTTGCTGGAATGCCTGAACAGTGATGCCAACCCAAGTCAGCGTTTTATCTCTAGATTGACCCCCGAAAATACCCTAGATTGCAAGAAAAATCCCTAGAGTAACTTTTTAATGTCGTCATCAAGTTATTCACCTTTAACAAAGTATAAAGGTTGTTCGCTATGTGGCCCAATTCATGTGAATTTATTAGGAGTAAAAGACGTCATATTAACAGCCACTGAAGGTCTTTTTTCTGCATTTTCTGTGGAATAGTTGCATATGGAGGGCTTGCAGAGTTGCTACAAAGAGAGAGAAATTTGTCAAGTTCACTATGCCCATTCATTGAAGGCCTTTATGTGATTGTTTGGGTCAATCGCAAGTCTGTAACCCCTTTCTTGTACTTGCAGCTTGCGAGGTGGTGGCCAATTTCTCGTTTTCCACAGTTGCAACCAGTGTTGCATGATTTGCGGTAGATATACTGGGCCCTTTTTTTCGATAAGCTTCCCGTATGTCCAAATATTTTTGTCGCTGTTTTTGTTCTTATAAAAACGGCTCGACGAAAACACTGAAAACACATGATGTGTTTTCGTCTCTACAAACTCACACAATTGTCAGTCCTACTTTTGTTCCCTTTCTCTCAAAGTTTTGTGGCGATCGTGAACTTTGCATACTTTCATGTTCGCTACAAGACAAAATTTTCTTTGTTTCACTAAGTAGCAATCACTCAGTGCGCTCATCATGATACAAGCGCACGTGCTAAACACTTACGAGGACAAAGACTTAGTTCCTCGCAATATTCAGCCTATTATAATCAGGGTTGCCACTGACTTTCGAGAAAATGTCGCCAAACGACGAGCAAAAAGTCGCCAAAAGTCGCCATTTTTTTACAAATTTCGCCAAAAAAGTCGCCATCCTAGATATGTGCGGCATACATAGTAATAAAACTTTCCACTCACGTATAGCTCGGCAGAATACAGTACCATCCAAGACCCTTCAATTATATTGACGTTTCTCAATGCCAGTTGTATCGCCCACTTCATCATGGGAGTGCATGGTGCTGCTTCTCCGACTAGCCGCAAGATGTGCGTGGTGGCGCAAGGGTGAATGAATGAAGCGCTCATGATATCCTTCCATCCCTGTCGGCTCGTTTCAAAGGTAAAGGTGTGGTAAACCTTGGGCGAAAACCGTGAAAGCGCTGTTTGTAGACAGCTTTACGTACCCTTATATGAATTAAAATGATTAAAAGGTTCATTGACGGTAACACGACAGAATTCTTGCAGGAACCGATCATTAGTGAGACTTACACTTTTTAAGTGTGAACTGATATGATAAAGGACGCCACCGACCCTTTCTTATAGTCACTTACATCTACACGTGTTAATCCGACGCGTTAATAATGAACAGGTAGACAATGTAGAATGTTTATAGCAATTGTTTTCATTGCACACGCTCACCGAGAACAGTGGAAAATGCCTAGATAAATAAGCTAAATTGGGGGTACTGCAACAGTGAATAAGTCGCCAAGCTATTCAGAACAGTTGGAGCTTTGGCGGAACAAATGGTCGGAACACGCGGCCAACCCGTCGTCTAGCCCCTTGAGAAGCCAAACTTTAGAGAAGCTTAAACCACCTAAAGCTATATACTTATAGTCAAACACTGCCCCCTCGCGGTTTGCGAGGCAGTCCGCTGACTTACATTTTGCTAAAATGTCGCTGGGGGACATTCGAGTACCTGCTGCATTTAGATGAATTGAGGAGATACACACGAGTTACAGGACGGACATACCGAATGACGCGTAATGTGCACGTTCTACTCTAAAACCAAGAAAAATACCGGGAATGTTGCCGCTCATTCATTGGAAAGACACTGAACTTAGGATGCATTACTCAGTGGAGACCTAAGACGAAAATCGCCAAAAATTCGCCATGTCGCCATTCATAATTTTAGGTCGCCCCGGGCCTCTCAAATTCGCCAATTTGGCGAAAAGTAGCCACCATTGGCAACCCTGATTATAATCTCGCGTTACAGAACTGCTATCCGCTTCACTCGGCCCACCAGACCACCACACCTACCTTAGGTTAAAAACAGCAAATAGCGAAAATTATTGTTTTTGTATCTTTTCTAGTTGAAAACGCGTGATTACTCAATAATGTGTCTGATTAGGCCGCGTAATGCAACATTTCCAGAGCCTTACGAAAATCTATACCCCGCCACGGTGCTCTAGTGGTTATGGCGCTCGACTGCTGACCCGAAGGTCGCGGGATCGAATCCCGGCCGCGGCGGCTGCATTTTCGATGGAGGCGAAAATGTTTGAGGCCCGTGTACTTAGATTTAGGTGCACGTTAAAGAACCCCAGGCGGTCAAAATTTCCGGAGCCCTCCACTACGGCGTCTCTCATAATCATATCTTGGTTTTGGGACGTTAAACCCCAGATATTATTATTACGAAAATCTATAGATTCAATAAAAAGACGCCAAATCCCTGAAAGAAGTAGACACTCCCTAGATCTAGGGATAAATCCCTATGGTTGGCATCACTGTGCCTGAAGCTTACCTCACACATACACAGAACTCACATCCGCACACTCATTCATACACAACAAAACGGAACATATGCACTACTGGCGCTGCACACAACCATGCACCCGGTAACCGGTATATACAGGGTGTCCCAGCTATCACGCAGCACGATTTAAAAAAAGAGGGACGGCGTTACGCGAAGCAAACTTACTGCATATTGTTCTTAGTGCACTGGAGTAGCCACTGCTATTTTTTGCGTTAATGAGGTTTAATTAATTAGCCGTATTTATATTTGTAACTCGACAAGTACTCATTTAATTCTCAAAATGTCAATGAGGCGTATGTAGGCATGCTCAAATGGCATCTAACTGCACTACTTTCAACAACGTGGTAATTGCACGCTCATTTTTTCCGCTTGATCAAGAAAGCCCGCGAAATATGAAAAGTGACACGTGACTAGACTGTTCCGCACGTCGGGAACCAGCGCCCTCAAACAGGCTCCCTATGAGGTAGACAGTATCGAGGAAAAAATGCAGAAAGAAAAAAAACGCATCGCCCTATCTGCCACTCCCCGGCCTAAGAAACGCACTGCTTGGTTTTACAGAGTCAGGCTGTAATCAGAACACCTGCCGCGTTATCAATGAGAACAGTCGGCCGTGAGATATGGATGATTGCGGCGTACTATCGAACGGAAAGAATACCAGCGAAATTGCGCGCATATCTCGTTGGCGCCCGACTTGTACCCTTGCCAAAATGCGGAACGCTGTCTCTCGCAACGGACAACAGACAAAGCGGTTGTTTGTGGTAAGCTTATTTGAGGGCGCTGGTTTCCTTTGCGGGTGGGAGCGTAGTCACGTGTTATTTTTCAAATTTCGCGGGCTTTCAAAATCAGCGGGAAAAAATGAGCACGTAATTAGTACGTTGTTAAAAATTGCGCAGTTAGATGTCCTCTAAACATGCCTACATACGCCTCATTGACATTTTGAAAATTAGGTGTGTACTTGTGGCATTACAAATATAGTTATGACTAATTAATTAAAACCCATTAGCGAAAAAAATAGCAGTGGCTACGCCAGTGTACTAGGAACAATATGCAGCAGGTTCGCTTCGCGTAACGCCGTTCCTCTTTTTTTAAAACCTTGCTGCGTGATAGCTGGGACACCCTGTATATCCATGAAGTCTTGTCCCCCTTCCAATATCGGTGGCAACAGCTGTGCAGTGCGTATTTAATCAGCAAATATAGTTGGAACACGTGTAAGTACCGAATGATCTAATGGGATACTAGGGGCACATGGACCTTTTACTATAAAATAGCATAATATTCAATACTCTTTTCATTAGTAAATTCCAAATATCAGCTGGGACTCTATGATATCGGCTCAATGCCGTACAGCCGCTCATGCCGAAGAGTTGCAGAGACGCGCTTACAAATACACTTGCGACGATCTTTTACCAGGGCTGGCTGATGAATACTTTACGACGTTACGATCTGGCGTCCGATCGGACATGGGGTGCCGCGGCAGGCGCGGCATGTACGCCAGAAAAGCAACGTCGGTCAACATAACGACAATGCAAACACATCCCTGGCGATTCTCGCACTTTCGCTCAACCTCGGTTGTATTTTAATGTAACAGTGAAAAGCTTTCAACGATAAAATGCACATTCTTCAACCTTCGTCAGCCACTTGCGCCGAGATCGGTCGCACTCAATATCACCCGTACGACTCCCAGCGAAGGTAGGCCTAGCGCACCTGCCGTGTCCGTGTGTACATGTTGTCGGCGCTTCTGGGTTTAAGGATACGCAATTCCGACGTGTAAAAATGAGTGTACAGTAAAGTTTTAGTATCGGTTAACCTGAATGCACCATTTTTTCTTGTGTACGCTGTTCGTACAAGAAGCGATGGGCATCGTTACGATGCCGCTTTCAGCAAACGCACCCCGGAAGCCAACGAAAGCCACCGGGCGCACTCGCCGGCACTTCGCACACACAGACCTGTCAATTAGTAAGCCTTGTTGAACTAACATGATGGCATACTTTCTTGCACGTTCAATTTGATGTTTATGAAGAAGATTTTTGGACACTGTCAAACTCTTCAATACTGATATCCTGGGTTTAACGTACCAAAACCACGACATGATTATGAGAGACGCCGTAGTGGAGGGCTCCGGAAATTTCGACCACCTGGGGTTCTTTAACGTGTACCTAAGTCTAAGTATACGGGGTCAAAGTCTGTACGCCTAGCTAGAACTGCTTCGCTGTTAAAAAACGAGCGCATCACTCTCTCTTGGCGTTTCTCTTCCTTGTGGCGCACTTAGTGACGCCAGAACGGTGATTCACCTGACATCATTCGGGCACGTACTCTCGATGGGTCCACGTACTAGATCTATCACTTGGGAATTGTCTCCCGCCCTACGTTGCCATGCAGTCGCCGACCCGTTCTCCCTTGTCTCGCATGACCATCGTGCGCGATCAACTGCTTTCGCTTCATTCCGTGCGTTTCCGACTGCGCAAGCGGATATAACACGGTGTAGTGGACAAGCGCGAAATATTTATAGGCTCAATGCTTAGTGGTGACATTGTACGCGTGTTTTATAAAGAAATAAGTGGCGAGGATATATCGCCTGCAAGAAGGGTAGTGAAGGCGAGAACGAAACAAATGAAAAACGTGCCGGATTATTTGGTTCTTCCAACGGACGAACTTTTTACAGCGAAGGCAATGCAGCTCTCCAGAAAAAAAGCGAGCCCGCATCCACGTTAATAAAGTGGCTGACTGGGCTAGTTCGTTGTGCATACTTAAGGTTAACAGCGCGAAAAGAACACAAGGTGAACAGGAAAAAGACGGGACAAGCGCTGACTTCCAACTGAATTTTTATTGACAAGAATGCTCTTTACATACTCGGGTGAACAGACAACAACTGCATCCACGGTTTTTCTATATATTTTTATTGCGATAGTAATTATACAGACGTCACTTTGGGCAGGCTTCAGCTGTCGCCGTCACGTTCCGTATAAAGCCCAAATCCGTAACATCGCAGCGAGCATCGTATATGTTCTACCCGCGAGTAAAAGCTGCCGAGCGTTGGCGAGAAATACGGCTGCCGCAGAGATGAAACAAGCTGCCCATCTCCGTCGCACGGAGGGCGCATGCGATTACGTCAGCCCGTGTCCGAGGCCTGCGGTCGATTGCTCCTTAACGAAAAACGAAACGCCCCGCCTGTAATTCGCTGGACGAATTAGTATGAACGGATGCCGGGGGGGGGGGGGCTGGGTGGCTCGAGTAGCAACTGTGAACATTCACTATAGGCCGCGGTCGGAAGCTCTGGCGTGCGCGCTCTCTCGGCAGTTATCAGCAAACGGCTCGATTACCCTTCTACGTGCTGCGATATCACCACTTCGTGCTGTAACCACAGATACGATAAACTTAAAGAAAGCCGCTTTTCTTCTGGGAGTGGCCGTATTCCAATACACCAGTGTTTTGTAGCGTTACGAGAGATCGGATTAAAACGTTAGCTACTAGCCATAGTTCGTACAATATCGCGACATATCTCTATCGCATTTACAGCTTCGCTTTTTCGTTGAAACATGTTTTTATCGAATTTCAAGGGACAAATTTCTCTTCCTACTAACTCTCAAGTCTGTCTTGGAAACTGGACTCGTTTGAGCGCTGGCCAGACGTCAGCTGAGTTCAGTAACGAACTCTGGAATTGAAACTGCTGAACGAGTTGGCTAGGTGAGCGGAGTATTAGTTAATGCGCGCTAAAGATGTTAATACGTTAATGAGGACGTGTCCAACGTCGACCGCATCCTGGATTAAGCGTTGTACGTATAAGACATCACACTGGCCGTCGTTCCACCTGACAGCTACTTGGTTGTTTTGATATAAAACACTGAAACGGTGGCCCGGCGGGCTGGTTGTATGTCGTCTCCATTCTTTACTCGCGCGTCGCAGGCACACGGACAACAGATCGAGCAATGTTGCAGGAACAAAAGCAACAAACTGTATATCATTGCCGTGTATCATTGCCACCGTCATAACGGCCGACATCACGACGGCTCGAACTTCTGCGTGCCGTCGAGCTTGCTTTCACCGGTGACAATTTTGATCGCGATCGGGGCCGATACGGATCGCGTTTGGCGCGGAGGTTTGCCAAATCGCGATTAAAACTGACCATACAGCAGCACCTCAGACTATGTCGGTATCACGGTGGTCGGTATCAAACCTGCGATCAAATGTGTCCGTGTCAGTCTGACGGCGCTGTTGGGTCCATGCACCGCACAGTGTTGTAACCCGCGCGAGAAAAAGAAAAAAAAAGAAACGATGACTTCAAAGAGCATGCAAGCCGCATGCTTTTTGAAAATGACGTCAGAAAACAAACAACAACAAAAAGCAACGAGGCTCCGCCCCCGTCCCTCAGTGCACCTCCGAAAAGGGCGACCCGTCTAGGACTCGCCAGTGCGTGGTGTTGGAAGGGTGCCCCGCTCGCGATGGACCACTATTTTGGTTTAAGAACAGTTGGATGTGGACGGCGCCTGTTATCTCTAAGCTTGTCTAAGACGCGTATGCTTGGGCCTCCTGATAATTCATGTGCACTTTTTGTTGCACATAAAGACCAAGGACGGAAAACGACGTGGTGACCGCGTCGTTCTTTTCCGGCCTTGTTCGTTTTGTGCGCTAAAGCTGCCGTGATACTCGTGTTGATGCGTGTGGGTAATTTTAATGCAGTACATTGCTTCGTTTTAGGTACGCCTCGGGAAGCTCGCCTAGTGCTAATGCATTCCGTTTCGTTAAATTTGTACCGACGTCTTAATTCATCCGCAACATAGGTTGCCTGATAATGCCGGTACCCGCGCATGTGGAGCGTGTTCGAAGGGATTTTTCATGTATATGTCGGCGCATTCCACAGTACCAGAACAAGCATTGAAAATGACATGCTTAAATTGTGTCGCAGGGTCCGGTTAAAACGGAGCCGCATTGCTATTCGAGTTAAATATATTCATCTTGCTTTTTTAGGTCACAAGTTGAAGGCCCGTGTACTTAGATTTAGGTGCAGGTTAAACCACATGTGGTCGAAATTTCCGGAGCCCTCCACTATGGCGTCTCTCAAAATCATATCGTGGTTTTGATACGTTAAACATCAGATATTATAATATTTTGGTCAACGTAAAGGTTTTTTTTAATTTTTACTGTTACAAAGCAGCAGGTAAGCAGAGCTAGAAGTGGCAAAAGCATGAAAGCGTTACAGGTGGATCGACGGGTTTACTAAGTATAGTAGTTGTGTGCACATCCACGTCGACAACACTGGCGTTTAAAGGGTAGCATATGGACTGACGTAGCGTCAGCACGCACGTTAGAGCACAAACATCAGTATTATCGAAACGAAGTCCACTTCAAGACATGATGATGGGGATATCGTACGTAACTTTCGTTAGCGTATTCGTTCGAGGTTTAGCGACATTTAAGATAACTTGCTGAATCATAAGAATACAAATGTAGTGTTTATTAGACTGCTATAAAAGTGGAGCCAACACTGGAACCACAGACGCTATCTATCTATCCGTCTACGTCTGGGTGCTCTGGTGATAGCCTCCTCAGCTTGCTGTAGACCAAAATTGGCATGGGAGGGTAAGAGGGCTTGACGAGTTCTGACTGTCTTGTGATGACACGAATAACGCGAAAATTCGGCCGCGTACGGCGTCATGCACGTGTGGCACATACTCGTATTCCACAGGCTATGGTAGAAGCGGGCATGAGCCACAGGTCAGTGACAGTTCATAGCTTTCCAGGAATGGCGAGAATGCACGTTCGTAATTTAAATGCCATAGTCTAAAGAAAAATAGATGTTGGCAGCGCTGACACGACGATCAAAGAATAAAAAACCCAAGCATTCTGTGTGGCAGTCAGGTATTCTACCAGAGAGCCACGCTAGGTCTTCAAACTGCTTTGAAAAAAGACCCTATGCAGGCGTAATATCGGTGGAGCATCAATTATGCATGCAGTGCTGGCTATCTAATTTTAGAACAAAGCAATAAAGAATGCACATTTTCTCCTATGATACAGGCATCATGCTGGAATTAGGGAATTTGTGATTTCAGTGTTGGCTTCATTCAATAAACATTACACTTATATTGATTTAGGAAGCAATACTCAAGTGTTGCTCGACCCCGGGGGCACACGCTAACGATAGTTGTGTTTGATATTCACACCATCGCATCAGTGCTCTTCGTTTCGACAATATTGACGTCTGTTTTAGTGAGTGCTGACGTTACGTCAGTCCTCATGTTATACCCTTTAAGCGCGAGTGTAGTCGACGCACCTGGCAAAGCCACGATGTGCACGCAACTATACTACGCTTACAAAAACACGTCGATGCACGTCTTAAACCTTGGCTGAAAGCAAACAAAAATGCAGCACAGACAACTACTCGCTCATTGCTTCGCATGAAACCGATTCCCACAAGTCGTGGGATCTGCCGAATTTTCATACTAATTTCTACACAACTGAACCGAAAGTTCGCAAATTGCGGGCGCTAGATCCATTAAATACACTCAAATGATGCAATATAGTGGCCGGCCCTCCAACTCGTTTTTGAAGCGCCTACATGAACGCCAAGGCATCAACGCGTAAGGGCGCTCCCCGGAACTACTGCGGGAGGAAATGACGGAGCAGAGCGCAGGTCGATGATTGCCAAATTTAACGTTAGAAGTGATCGCAACATGGCATCAAGAAGGGGATTATTATTGCGCTTAGTTTTTCTTTAGCATACATATTCATTGAAAACGGAATAGACCAACACTCTTATACCCTTGTTACACAGGCGAGTTAACCGCAGTTACGACAAACCACGGTTAACCACGTTGAACCACGATTAGCGCCAACCACGTTTCGCCGATGTTACACGGCGCACAAGCGTTCTCGGTTAAAGCGGACTTGCTTTGGCGTGAACGGCTCTGCGTCTGGCGGCAGTCCGGCGTTCAACTCCGCTGTTATTGCCGCGTCCATTTTCGCATTCCTTGAGGTGCTCCGCAGATGACGCAAATTGTTTTCCCAAAACCTAATCAGGCTTTCCGTGGTTCGTGCAGTCCAATTCGTTCGTTTTTCCCGAACGCTCGCCGGCGTGCACACGTCTATGGAGGCCGCCACCTACTCGGTTAACTGCCAAACCGAGGTCACCAAGCTCGGTTTCGTACAACCGCGGTTAGCGTCATAACCGCGGTTTCGCATACCGTGCAACATACGCGAACCGCGGTTACGCGTAACCGCGGTTACACTAACCGAGGTTTAGGCTGTCTGTGTAACAAGGGTATTAGAGGTTTTTAGCTTGAGAACTGCAGCGCCGTGCATCGAATGCACCGAGCACCACTGCGCTCGAAGAAACGCGTGTGTGTGACGCTCCAGACGCTGTTTGAAGAAATTGAAGGAACAAAAAAAATATGAGAGCGTTAATATAGACGTCGTTGCAACAAGAAATATCACTAAAACAACAAGACATCATAGAGGCATTTGCGAGCTGCCTCGTTTCGCACGAGCGGTTCTTTCTTCAAGCAACACGTTGTTTGTTACTATCGCAACGCTGTCATCAATACGTTGGAAATAATGGGCAAAATGTGAGGCATGCTTCCCGTTCGTAGGAATTTTCAGCTCATTCGATTAGCCGCGCCTGGGTACTACAGTGGCGAGTGAAATGCGGTCAGGTGACCCCGCGACGATCATGTTCAGGGTACACGCCCTTGGTACTGTGTTTTGACTATTGTAGGCTAAATAACCTCGCACTACGTGCCACTATGGATTCCGTGCTTGCTGCAATAATCTATTTAACCTTCAGACTACGCAACCCGCAAGTACAAAATATAGAAACAATGAGTTCTTGAAAAGTGTTTTGGAGGGTTCCATTACTATGAATACATACCAAGGAGACCAGCTTACCACTCTCTTCTTCCTTTAACGTTGCTGTGCACGGGAGTGAGCAGTGGCTGAAGTCAAAAGCTCTATTATCAGATATGGCACTGCTTATAAAGGGCACACACAAAAGGAGACATGCGCAGTAGGTGCCTATCTATGACGCGTGTACATGACGAAGCCTCTAGTTACATCTTCCCTTTTTTTTGAGAAGTTTCAACATAAGGTAACAACAGTAAGAGAAAGGAAAAAAAAAGAACAATGTTATAAGTGAGCCTATACATTTGCCAAGGGGCTATCACTGTCGTCTTTTCAGTAGGGGATACCGTTGTGGGGCTCTACGGACGCGGTCACTCCTGCGAATTGAGTCTGGTTCTGTGAGTGCCGTCGCAGGGCCAGGCTGAGAAGATTGCGCCGGCGTGCGGGTCGTAGGGCCGGCCTGCGGTTGCCTTTCGGTCAGATGCTCCCTGGTACGCCTCAGCTGTTGTCCGCTATGTGTGGCTAGATTGTACGACCTTGGTGGACCTGCAGGTCCAATAACCACTGCTGGGGACCAGGTTCTGCGTGTAGTGTTGTATACCGATACTGGCGAACCACAGAGAAGTGCTGGCTGGTGCTTGGCAGTCCTGTTGTAGAATATTCGTTGTTTTTCCCGTATGTCTTGAAGGCGGTTGCGAACAGACTGGTGGCACAGTCTGAGGCTCCAGGTGCTGGGGAAGGACTGGCAGTCGAGTTTTGGTTTGACGTCCCATCAACCGCTGAACAGGCGACTTCAAGTGTTCGTCCCTGGGCATATTTCTCCGCTCCAAGAGGGCGCTGTAAAAATCAAATGTTGCAAAAGGACATTTCTTTAGCAACTTTTTCGCCCCTTGCACTGCAGGCTCCGCCATGCCGTTACCGCGGGAGTAATATGGACTTGACGTCACATGGAGGATTCCTAGGTGTGACAGGAAAGACCGGAAACAAGCACTGTTAAAAGGTGGTCCATTATCGCTGCACAGCTTTGTCGGAATACCGTGAGTCGCAAAAACGAGCATGCACGCGTTGTTTACGGCTTCAGCTGTTGATTGATGTAGGTGTTGAATCTCGAAAAAGAACGAGTAGAAATCATCCAGGATTAGGTATGTCTGGTCATTGTGGTAGAAAATATCAAGGGCTACGACTTGCCACGGCAGACTTGGTATCTCGTGGCTCAGCATTGGTAGGCGGGTGTTTCTGCACTTGTACTTTTGGCAAGCTGTACATGACTTAGCTAGGACCGAAATGTCCGCGTTCATTCCGGGCCAGTACATTACCTGTCTGGCTCTCATCTTCATTTTTTCTTCCCCTCCATGGGCAGCGTGTAGCAAGTGGAGTACCTCCGGTCACTTGGCTGGAGGAATGACGATTTTGTTGCTCCTGAGTAGCAGATCATCCTCGACGTGCAGCTCGTCGCGGTAGCGCCAGTAAAGGCGCTGGGCATGCGACAGTTTGTCCCTCGTTTCTGGCCATTTTGTGCTTGAGTAGGTGCGAAGTTCAGCCATGGTAGCATCTTTGTTGGTTTCGTTGCGAATGCTCTCGAGTTTGATCTGACACCGGAAGAGAAGAAAGAGTGTTAACTTGGAATTGTTCTTTCTCATCTTTTAGCTGGGTAGGACTTGGTAAGCGAGAAAGCCCATCAGCTAGGAACAGGTGCTTGCCTGGTTTATAAGTCACTTTGATTGGGTACCTTTGTAAAACAAGCCTCATGCGTTGCAATCTTAGAGGGCATTCGCACAGTGGTTTTTTTTGAAAATGTGTTCTAAAGGTCTGTGATCGGACTCGACGATAACTTCGGACTGCCCAAAGATATAATCTTGAAATTTTGTGCAGCCGCGAACAATGGTGAGTGTTTCTTTTTCGATCTGTGCGTATCGCTGCTGTGTTTCTGTTAGCAAACGAGACGAATAGGCAATTGGTTGCCCATCCTGCAGAAGAACAGCTCCTACACCAAGCTGACTGGCATCTACGGACAACGTCACCTGTTTTTCTTGGTTAAAATAAGCAAGGACAGGTGCCCGAGTGAGTGTTTCTCTAAGCTGGTGAAAACTGTCTTCTTGCTGGTCTGTCCACACCCATGCAACGTCTTTTTTCAAAAGATCGCGAAGCGGTGCAGACAAGGTGGACATGTTCGGGACGAATCGCGCAACGAAGTTCATCATGCCTAGAAAAATTTGCAATTCCTTACGGCTTTGCGGAGGCGGCACTTCCATAATGTCTTCCACTCTGCTGGGGTCCAGGCACACTCTTTCTTTAGTGAGAACGTGGCCCTTGTAGCGGACTCGGGGCTGCAGGAAATGGCACTTTTTCTTATTCAATTTCAAGTTGTGTTGTCTGCATCTCTCCAGCAAGGCGATCAAATTGTTGTCGTGCTGCTCTCGCGTTTCTCCCCACACAAGAATGTCGTCCATTACGACAGCAACGCCCCTCAGGCCCTCCAGTATTTCATGCATTACACGATGAAAAACTTACGGGGCTGAAGATATGCCGAAAGGCATGCGCAGAAACCTATATCGACCGTAGGGCGTGCTCATTGTGCATTAGCGGGAGCTCGGCTCGTCGAACTTTATCTGCCAAAATCCCGATGACGCATCTAGGGTGGAATAATATTGTGCTCCATGCAATCTTGACAAAATATCTTCCAATGTCGGCATATGGTACCGCTCTCTGAGAAGCGCCTTGTTCAAATCTGATGGGTCTAAGCAAATGCGCACCATGTCTTTCCTTAGTATCACAACCACATGGCTTGACCAGGAAGTAGGTTCTGTTACCTTCGTAATGACTCCGTCTTGCTCCATCTTGTCAAGCTCCGTTTTGACGCGTTCTTGAAGGGCAACGGCGATGTGCCTTGCCGACTTGATGGTGCCTTGAGCCTTCAGGCTTCAACTCCATGTGGTAGGCGACGTCCTTGACTTCTCCCAACCCCTGAAAAACATCTTCAAAACCTTTGGTTAGCACTTCAGGCCCTGAGGCGTCCACCGCGTTTATGCGGCAAATCAGTCCTAAGCGTTCGGCGACCTTGCCACTTAGTGTAACCGGAACTGCTTGTTTCACAATGAAGAACAGCGCCGTTGTCGCATTTGTTGCAAAAAACGACCGCAGCGTAGAGGAGCAAGGTTGCGCTGGCTGCGTCGTTATATTCCTTAGCGTAGCCTCGGGCATGACGCAGTTGGTCCCGGTATCAATCTTACACCTGATGGTGGTCCCAGCGACATCTAGAGTAGCCGACCAAGGGTCGTGCTCATCAAGCGCGTTCACTTGTAACATTTGTAGGAAATAATCCTGTTCTTCCACCGCCTCGACTTGCTGTATTCTGCGTCCTTGACTCCTCGTTGTTGCTTGTGGTTTACGACACACGCGGGCGAAGTGGTTTCGGCCACCACACATGTTACAACGCTTGCCTTGAGCAGGACACCTTGCTTTTTCGTGTTCTGCGAGACCACAGCTTCGACACGTACCGAGAGTGGTGTAACCACAAAGAATCACAGAATGTACATTGCTTTCGTCTGCTGTGCTCGCCGAGACCTCCTGGATTTCGTTAAAACAGTTCTGGCCTTGCTCTTTGGCCCGGAAAATTTCAATAGCTTTGGCATACGAAGGATTTTCCGCCAGAAGTTTCTGCTGCAAGCTCTTGTCTCTGATTCCTAGCATAATTCGACTGCACAAGAGTCTGTCTTCTAGTTCTCCGAATTCGCAGTGACGAGCGAGGGTTCTAAGGTCAGTTAACCACTCGTTGAACCCTTCCCCCTCTCGTTGGTCCCGCGAGCCAAAACGAAATTCGCTGAACGTTAGATTCGTCACTGGTTTGTAGTGTGCTTCAAACTTTTCAATTACCTTGTCTACGTCTTGCTTCTTATCCTCATCTTCAAACTTGAAGGTATAGAACGCTCGCCTTCCTTCTTCGCCAATTATTACAAGAAAGGTCTCTGCCTGAACTTCCTTAGGCTGCTGCTTCAATCCGGTAGCCGTAGAATACAGAGCAAACTCACTTTTCCATGTAGTCCAGTTGTGAAAGGCATCGCCAGTAATGTCGAGTGGCCTTGGCGGTGGAAGTAGCGTCGATGCCATAATTTGTTGCCTTCTGGGCTCTACTTGGGCCGTGTCGGACAAGGGGGCGAACGTTGACGTACTGGCAAGCGAAACGCATTGTTCACCACTTCTGACACCATGTGCACGGGAGTGAGCAGTCTCTGAAGTCAAAAGCTCTATTGTCAGAAATGGCACTGCTTATAAAGGGCACACACAAAAGGAGACATGTGCAGTAGGTGCCTATCTATGACGCGTGTACATGACGAAGCCTCTAGTTACAGCTGCCTAAAGCATACAATTTCCTAATAATACACTAGAGGGAAATCTGGCGCTAATGTCTATGGGAGCTCCAACGCATGCCGCTTCAGCCAGCAGTGGAATAGTACACCCATTTGCCGAAGCTTCGTTCTCTCGACTCCGTTCGGCTCCGTATATCCTACAGCCGCTTTGTCCCAAGACGAACTTCAGCAAACGTCTAGCAGATCTACGTCACCACATTGACCTTATTAGCCTCACCAATTCAAATTGGCTTACGAAATTCACAAAGATGCATTGTTTTGTTCGAGACAAATGCCAAACACAAGAATACACAAAGCCATAAGTGCGTTTCAAGCCAAAAGCACGAATACTAGGCAAATACGTGTAATATCAATCATTCCCATTGGGGCTGGGCGATCGCAGCGCCTGAGTTCTCTCTAGTTAATATTGTAGGAACCTCCATAGCCTAAACTCTCTTCATTCATTCATTCATTCATTCATTCATTCATTCATTCATTCATTGCTGTAGCAATGGAGCTTCTGTGGAATGAAACTTCATCTTTCTTGGTGAGGAATTCGTAGCAGACATTGAAATTGCACCATCCCAGGCATTGTCATTATCTTGCGCTTGTTTGGTGAAGGGGTAAAATGCAAACATTATTTCTTTTTTCTGGGTTTTTCTTATTGCATGGCTTATGGATAAATCTATTTAGATAGGCAGGATAACTTTGCATTTTACTTGATCAAGCATGACGGCATTTTATGATGACTTAAGCTAGTTTTTCCCTTACGTATTAGGCTCAAACGACAGTGTATCAACGTCGCTTGTCATTCCACTGTGTTTAGTACAGACGGTTACAACCTAAAACTAACTGTAAGTTTGTAAGCTTCCTAAATATAAGCGTACACGCAGTGTATCACGGGAAAGAAAATTCACTGATGATTACGATACTCCCTAATGCGAATTATGATCAGCGCTACCTGTGTTTGATGTTTTAGCTATCCGCAATTGTAGCAATGTAACCTTCGTTACATCTTGCCACAGAAACTGTGAGCGCTCGAGTGCTACGCACAGCACTCTGAGCATTGAAGGCATCGCGAACCAAGAGAAACACCGACAGTCCAGTTACAAGAGAAGCCAGCCGCTTGTGTTCGTCCTGAACTTCTACACCGAAGCGGTGGCTACATCGTTAACCATCCGCTTCCAATGCGGGAAGTACCAGGTCCGATTCCCAGTGCCGACCAGAAACCCACCGGTTTTAGGAGCTTCCTCCTATTGTTGGTGGGTTGTCTGTTGTCCCTCCTGTCGCGTACGCTAGTTTCATTGCTCCGCCGAGAGCGGAGCACGCGCCCTTGAATCGTAAACTTCGAAAAACAACACTTGAAAAAAAGAAAAACAAAAAAAAAGCCAAGGCATCAGCGCGGAGGGCTCGCAATGCAGCACTGCGGGCTCGCCGCCAAGAACTTGCGGTGAGAGCTCGCGAGGCCGCAGAGAGACGCCAGCGCGGAGAGCAAGCACAAGCCACTACCAGCACCGAGGCGGCGGCAGCAGCGAGGGCTCTCGATGCCGAAGCTAAACGAAACGGAATACTAACACAGCCCCTTCGTACTCACCACAGACTTCAACGTGGACATCATGCACGACGACTGGCTAGCCCAACACACGATGTCACGTTACGCTCCACGGTGCATTTCATACAAGCGTCTCATCACCATCAGGGGCACTTGTATCGACATCGCCTTCTCGAACTTTCCACTACATCCTGTAATTCAAGATCCTCTAGCTTTGTACTTTACGGATCATAAAGCCATTTTACTGAAAGGAAAATATTCCGCCGAGCTTATGTGATCCGCAAATAAGGTCCTAAACAAAATGTATATGCTGCATCAATGTGTCAATTCGGTATATAGTGCATCGATATGTAAATGCTAAACATTGAGTATAAAATGTGCATATACAATCACACGACAACAACTCCAGTGTCACTTCTTTATATGAGGATGATTAAGCAGATGTGCAGAGGAGTCACAGTTTACCGAATTTAATCTCTGGAGGAAGCTGCTTCATCATCATTCACATCGTGGATATGCTGTGATTTTTTTTTTCCTAATGGGTAGAGGAGTACACCGACCTGGCGCTCGGTTGTTCCTGGGTGCTCATCTCCAAAGGTGGCCCAAGTGAACCAAAGTTTCACCAAATGCCAATAAACTAACTCAATTGGAACGTCAAGGTTGCTTGAAGTGTTTCCATTCATTCATTCAATGATGCAGCTATGAAGCATCATTTGTTTGAACATTCACCTTGATAAGTAAGACATTCGTAGCAGACATTTAAGGCACCATTCCAGGCATTTTAATTATGTTGCGGTCATTTGGATAAAGGATAAAATGCGAACATTTTTTCTTCTTTATGTGTACTGTTCATTGCATAGGTTATGAATAAAGCTATTTACACAGCAGCAGAACCTTGCATTGTAACCTGATCAATCATGGCGGTCTTCCAGGAGAACTTAAGGAATCTGTGCGCTAATTTACTTGGCTCCTACGACCGTCCGATGTCATTGTCTCCTGGTGTCTTCATTTGTGCACACGGTGAGGAAATAGCTCACTTCTAATCGCTTGCGAACTGAGAATAAATGTAAACTTTGCGCACAGCCATCACTATGGTGGCTAGAGGGGGAGGTGTCAGCAACGGCGCGCCGGAGACGCAGCATTTTTTCATGACGATGCGACGGCGCGGGAGGCATCTCGGTGCTGACAGCAGCGCCGCCGCATAGGCGCGTCCTCGTGCGCGTCTGTCGGCTCCGAGATTTCATCCGCACGCTGGCTTAGGTACGCGGAGGTGTTTGGTACGGACGCGAGGCGCGTTTTCTGTCCACGACTTCTTACGGCGCACACTAACCATATAACCAAATAATTTTCGAGATTAGGCAAACATATCAATGAAGCTGGCCCAACAAGAGCTGCTAAAGCTTTGTATGTAGTGTAACGATAGGAAAACACACTGCACCTCGGCTTATGCAGTGGCTGGTCGTTTGTGGGGGCTATTGCCCCCCGTTGCGCTGCCAACTTCTTGGAAAGTTACGCAACGAGGTTGGGAAACAAAGCTGGAACCACATCTGGTGTTAGGAATAAGGGAGACCACGGGGAATTCGCACTGTTACACCATTGATCACATGTAAGTAGCTGCGATATATAAACCTCTCGTCAAAGTGAAGTTCACAGACAACGCTGTTCTTGTCCAGCGGCTTATCAGCTCGTGGAATGGAACGTTCCCAACCCTGGCGACGTTCATCATCGGCGGCATAACAGCGATGAGAGAGACCTTAATTTTTATTTTTTTTCCTGTCTGAGACGTATCCCGTAGTTGATCCAGGAGCGAAACAATGCATCTGCTGTCTTTGTTGTTTTGCCATCACGTAGCGTCACGACATGAAAACAAGAAACTCGCAGGTGAGCCGTAGGCGCGATATAGCGGACGCTTTTCGGCTTTCTTGTGAGGCTTGGTCGACCACATAAGAAGAAGAAGAAGATGCTTTTAATGAGAAGAAGGAGGAGAGGTCGGCCTGGAAAGCGGGTTCTAGCCTGCTACTCCTCACGGGGGTAAGGGGAAAGGGGAAAGTAACCAATGCACGCGTCCGCTGGTCCTGTGACGGCAACAGAGAACCTATCGATGGGACAACACAATTTCACGAGAGAAAATGTTTTGTGTGCTGACGAGATCGGCAGAAACATCGGCGTTCGCCGCACAATTGTCTTTCGCTCGCGAGAAAACGCGACATGCGTTTCTCGCTCGCGGACAATGCGGCATACGCTTATCGGTCGCGAAAAACGTGAAAAGCTTTTCTCACTCGCAAAAAACTCGACATACGTACGTTTCTCGGTCGCGAAAAACGCAACATGCATTTCACGCTTTAGTAGACAGCGTGCCATAGACACGTTCGCTGACTAGGAAATTCAGGTTTCCCGCGAAGCGCCGGTGGCTACGGCAACGCCTTTTGCCATCAGGCACCAATACGCACAAACAAAAGCCGAGCAGGCGAAGCAACAGGTCACATAACACGCGCTTTGTCGGAGAGAATCCACGAGACCGCTTCGGCAGACCTCGGTCTAGGCATCTGGATGGATGCTATGAGCGTCCCCTTTGTAACGGGGCGATGACATGTCTGCCACCAGGCTCGGAGAAAAAAAAAAAAAACCTTCCTTGTTTTATGTTGGCCTAATACCTTATTTACATTGATTAAATCTATGTTATTATACCAACAAAAATATAAATTCACGGTCTATCTCTCTGCCTCTTAAGGCAGAATGACCTTATTTTTCCCCCCATTATTTATTTTTGTTCTTTATCTCTACTCTTCTGCCACCAATACTCTAACCGTCTCTTACTTATTTCTATCGCGGACGTGTTCGGCTTTCCATTGTTGTCCCTAAAACCCAAGGCTTCATGTAGACTCGTGCCCACACGTATACTGGGTGAATATCGCCACATTCAATCAGTACATGCTCCATCGTTTCCTTAGTTCCCCCGCAGCATGTACATTGTTCTTCTTCGTTACTGAATCTAGCTTTATAACTACGCGTTCTAAGGCAGCCCGACCTTGCTTCAAACAGTAAAGCGCTTCCCCTTGCATTATCATAAAACCTTTCCCTCCTTATTTCGTTTTTTCCCTTTCGGTAGTTACTCAGAGCCGGCTTCTTTTCCATCGCTGTCATCCAATAAGTCCTCTCCGCCTCTCTGACCTTCCGCTTAATGCTCCTTGTTGCCATATCGCCCGCACTGCCAGCCGTATATTTACTGGTGAGCCTCCTAGTTCTTTTCCTCCACTGCGTGTCAACGCTTTTTCTATACAAATACCTGAAAACCTTCTCTGCCCATCTACTCTCCTTCATTTTCCTCAGCCTCTCTTCGAATCTCATTTTGCTCTGCGCTTCCCTCACTTCAAAGCCTGTCCATCCCATATCACCCTTTACCGCCTCATTTGTCGTCTTCCCGTGAGCGCCCAACGCGAGGCGGCCCACCGTCCTTTGATTTACATCCATTCCTGATTGCACCTCTGACTTCATGCACACCACTGAGTTCCCAAATGTAAGCCCCGGAACCATCACACCCTTCCACAGCCCTCGAAGCACCTCGTACCTATTGTATCCCCATAAAGCTCTGTGCTTCATAATTGCAGCATTCCTCTTTCCCTTTGCTACCGATGCTTTCTCTTGTACCTCCATATATCTATCCCCCTCATTTACCCATACTCCGAGGTACTTGTACTCGCTTACCCTCGGTATTTTTTGGCCCTGTATAAAGACCGCATGGTCTTCGTGATCATTGAATACCATCAATCCACATTTTGTTGCACTAAATCCTAGTCCTAAAGCCTCACATTCCCTTCCGCATATATCTGCCAGTCGCTGTATATCATCTTGACTGTCCGCAAATAAGACAATATCATCAGCATAAAATAGACCTGGAAGCTTCTGCTCAACCATCGTGCCGACCTGTTTGTGTGACAAATTAAATCCAATGTTGCTACCTTCTAGCGCTTTTTCCATCCTCACTCGGAGACTACGAGCGCGCCACCTGTCGGCGTCGTGAAAATGTGCCGCACCGGCTTGCACGGCGCAGCCCGGCCGATGCTGACACCTCCCCCTCTAGCCACCATACCATCACTGTCCCACTCAGAGAGAACTTATCGCCTGTCCAATGGACCTTTCCTAAAGGTGACGCGCGCCACCATACACGCGCTCCCATGCAACGGCGCTTTACATCACGGGAATAGAGAGCGCCGAATTGCGTGGTCTGATTCAGCCGCGCGCTCGGGCTTGTCGTAAGGGATGTGGTTGGCCACTTGACATGTTTTCTCAAGACGCCGTCATGTTGTTATGAATCGTTCTTATATCGCACTTGTCTGCCCAGGCTACGAGTAAACCACGTTGTATCTCGCAAGGCGTGTCACGCGGCTTCATTCAAGTTAGCAGCAACATTGTAAATAAACACTTCGCTAACAGTTTACGACTTTCATTGAGTGGATCGAGTCCGTAGCTGCGGAAAACCGCTTGCTGCGACGTTGTTACAATCAACAGTTGGTGTCGATAAACATTTTCAGTTTGCTTGAGCCTGAGAGATGTGGCAGCTTGGCAACAATGTTGTTAGACATACGAGCGTAAAGACACGGCGAAAGCAGCGGCGCAATAAAAATTATAACAACACATCGCAAAAAACCCTCTTAAAACTCACCTGCACTGGTTCATAAGCAGCTATTTTATTCTCATAAGGTGTCATGGGAGGTCCGCGGCCACATTGGTTTTTCTATGGAAGTCTTTTAATTTAACTTTTCTTCTTTTTCTTGAGATTCACTCCAGTGACATTCGCCGCTGATTTAGAGCATCAAGCACAGGTGAAAATGGTAAGGGCGACATTGGTGCATTCGTTCAAAAGCTGTCGCTTCTGAATAGAGTTTTAGTGCAGGAGACCTTGATAGTTACGCCTTTACTATAGAACAGACACATAGAAATATGAATGACGACACGTTTTGCACCGCACGGGTACTTTCAGCTAGAGCTGTGCACGGGCCGTATTTCCGAGCCCGAGCCCGGCCCGGGCCCGCTGACTTTGTCGAAGGCCCGCCCGAGCCCGACGGCAAAGGGGCGCGAGCCCGCCCGGCCCGGCCCGACGTACGAAAACAAAGTCCCGGGCCCGGCCCGGCCTGGCTTTTTGAAGGTTCGCTGTGAAAACAAAACATCGTTTTCCGGTAATCTTGGATTTTATTGAGCATATAAAATATGATCAAACGACACACGACGAACAGTCTCTATTGCACAGATTACAAATTGTCGTGCAAAAACAGCAAGCGGTCCACCGATTCCGCGGCTTCAACGATGTGCGGCGCTTTTGCATTATGTAGCCCGCCGAACTGAAGTTACGTGCGCTGCTTGCACTCGTCGCCGGAATTGCTAATATCTTTTTTTGCCAGCCTGGCAAGCTTGGCATATCTCTGCTGCTTGTTTTTTCCAGAAGACTAAAACTTCAGATGGACGGGAGGGCGATTCCATAGAGAGATAATCGGAGAGCTCATCTTTTGTAAATGCTACGTTCTCACCACTGTCGTTCCACTCGCTGAACAACTGCAGTGGAAAGGAAAAGCTGAAAAGGCGCTGTATGCCCGTGCTGGAAAACAATTCCCGCTCATTCTCTATGTTTCGGGCTTGAGTCGGGCTTTGCGCCGGGCCCGAGCCCGGCCCGGGCCCGAGGTGAAAATACGTCGGCCCGCCCGAGCCCGGCCCGCGGGCCGGGTCGGGCTCAGGCTTTCGGTCTACCCGGAGCCCGTGTACACCTCTACTTTCAGCATAAAAACCTCAAAATGGCAGTGTCTTGGCTATCATTTCATTATATTGTACGCTAAGGCTGAAGTATTACAGAGGATAGCGGGTAACATACACAAGTAAGAAAAAAAACATAGCGGCAAATGTGGCTGGTTGACACAAAAACACATTGGTTAATAGAGTCCGGGAGTGATGATGTCTGTAATGGCCGAACGAAATTTTGCGTTGTGCATCATAGCAAGAACCGCGCCGGGAAGGTGGTTCCATTCCTGAGGGGCCCTGGGAATAAATGATTCAAGGCTACTTGTATGGCAGTGCATTATTCTAACCTTAGGGATATTACCAATGAGAGATGAAATATAAGAACGGGATGTTATAAGGGTGTTGTGTATTGCTTTTCCTGGTATGAATGCGCGGGAAAAGGTGTCGGTTGGCGACAGTTTAATTTGTCATTGGCTACTTGGGCTTGGTAATTGAAAGTGTGCCGTAACTTTTGGGTCAGACCATTTCACTTACAGCGATTAAATCAGGGTATCAGTTAAACGTTGAAACTAACTTGGTTGCGATTCTGCAGGTATACCTCGAAGCCTTGTACGGTAGTCTGCTTTCGCGCATGAGTAATTTTCCTAGGTAAATGATTTCACTGGGTTTTTCTATGTAGCATCTCTTATCTATTATCATGTATGTTCTATATCAGGCACGTAGGCAAGCGGGGGGGCAGGGGCGCCCGGGCCTCCCCCCTCCCGAAAATCGTCCAGCCTTCTATATTCCCGGGCAGCTTTTTTTCTTTGTGCCACGGATGTACTTTCTTTCGATCAAATAGGACTTGCCACCCCAACCTCCCCCTTGAGATAACGATTACGTCATCTCCCGCTAAAGGAGACCATGAGGCGATGCGAAGCCGGAGCACCTGCACGATCGCGTTCCGTTGGCGTTCGTTGGGCATGCTACCGACCTCGTGTCGTGGAACACGAAGAGTAACGCTACGCACGTCGTGTCTTCCCTCTAGCCTCGCCGTTAATTCTCGCAGGACGAGCAGGAAACGCGGTCGACAGGCGCGCGAGACGGGGGCAGCGTAGGAGAGGAGAGAGAGGGGGAGGGAACGCGCATGCGCTGGCGCTCGTCGTGGCGTTGTGCAAGAGAGATTTTCGGCATATCGAGCCCGCATTTCAGAGGAGGAATGGAGAGGGGGAGTGGGGAAGGGGAGTGGAGAGGGCTTGCGCATGCGCATTGAGGGTGGTCACGCCGCACACCACCACCACCGGTTTGAACTCCGCCATAAGATGCTTCGCATCTAAACCGAATCTTCCCGAAGGGAACCCCGAGGTGATGTGAAGCATCGGGGGGGGGGGGGGAAGGGTCCGTTGTTTTAATTGCGTAGACGAAGGTGAAACGGTTAACCAAGGTCTTTATTGAGCAGCGTCTAGTACTTGAGGTGACAGAAGCTCAAGGTCCGCAGCGCGCTTCAAGCGTTTGCGCTCAGTGTCGCGAGCCCTTCGCTGCGCAGCTTTCTCTTCAGTGGACGTAGCATTGCGGTTAGTTTGTGGGCTCATGCTGACGCTTGCTTGCGCCTAATAACTAACTGACGGGACTGTTGCTTCCATCATACTTCATCGCAAGCATCAACGGAGTCAAGCGCAGTGAACCGAAGCAAGCGCTGAACTAAACGCGCTCAGCGCTCTACCCGCTTTCTATTCACACTTGAAGGAGAGGAGACTAGAGGAGGAGAGTAGCGTATGGGCGCGAGAGCAGAAGCGAGAGCGCAGGAGAAGCGCAAGCGGGTGGTAGGAGAGAAGTGGAGAGAGTAACGCGCAGCTGTTGGAGAGAGGGAAGGAGGAGAGTTGCCCATGCGTAGTGTGAGTGCGGACGCCGACAGACATGCCGCCGCTATTAGCCCCGAGAACGAACACTGGCGGCGCGGCAGTCGCGGCGATGTGACGTCACGGCAAGGACTCGCTTGCTCCGCGGCCGAGGATCGCCTTTTCCCGCGCCCGCCGCGTACCCGCTCTTTCATGATACGGTGGTGATTACTGCTCATTCTTGCGATGGAAATCTCCCAAGGGAGAAGGTTGAAGTTTACGCTACTAGCGAAAGCTTAGTAAGCTGTAGAAAGTTTGGATAATATAGCTTATAATGGGCGAATTCCCGTCCAAACGGAAGCTTCGCCGTGAAAATGGTGACGCACGAGAGCAAGACATTTGTTGTTTTCACCGCGTACTCCAAGACATCGTTGCTAAAAAAATTACGCTAATGGTTCTAACTTCATTACAGCTTGGCGTAGACTCCACGGTTAGAACACGCGTCCCGCAGATTACAAATTAAATTAGGATGTTTTCAATTCACTAAATACATTGTACAAGTTACGTCTGCCTTTGCAGATTATCTAGGTGATTTGACAGAATTGCGCCTTCTGCTACAGAAGACTTCAGATTAACCTGTCTATCGTAACAAATCACTTAATACATCCGGGAAATTAAACAAAATAATACTGCCACGCACACAACGGTTTCGGGAAATTCTGAGGTGTTAGTATACTTGGATTTGTAAACATTTCTTCTCAACACTCGTCTGGGATTATGTGGCCGTATACCCCGATTTGCATGAACTGCTGGTCCGATCAACCGCCGGGTCACGAGCGGTAATGTTAAATTCTCGTGGGCGCACTGTTGATAACAATTGTCTGCAAAACAAACGCCTGAAAGTCGAAATGAGCGTGTTGAACTGTTTCACTCTCAGTGACGTGGCCCACGTATTAATTGAACGTCCTTCGCCTTAATCAGTCAATCAATGGTCTCGCACGTCATGTCCACATAAAGGTTCTTGATGCTCAGGGGTTATCAAATGCAAAAAAAAATTAGTTTATGAGCTGGCTATCTAAACTAGTAGTTATACAAGTGTACAGCGCCGTTGCTACGATGCTGCATAAAGACACAATCTGACACCAATAAGGAGTTTCTGCAATTAACCTAAACTTTTTTATGTTGTGAAATGAAGCCCCGAAATTATTGCGAGAAAAACGTGAAACTAAACAACACGATGAGTTAGCGAGTACGCAAGAAAAAAAAAACACAACTGCGACAGTATTCTCGGGCGAGCGCTTTCGAGATATTTTGCGAAGCTCAATACTGCATGCGCTTTCGTAATCGTGCGCGGGGCTTGGTACACTGGCAAGAACGCTGCCCGCCGATCGCGGATGCGTCCGATGCATATAACACTTGGGGAGGCGAAGCCATCATATTTTTAAAGGAATCGCCCGTGAACAACACAACCTAATAATATGAATAAAGTGTCTTGCGTGTCAAGACCACGACATGATTGTGAGACACGCTGCAGATTAATTTTTACCGCCTCGAATTCTTTAACGTGCCCCTGTATCTAAGTAGAGCAATGTTGCTTTTCACACCCGTCGAAATGCGGCTGCTGTGGTCGAGAATGAGACTCATCCCCGAAGTTAGCAGCGCGACACAACAACAAACCTGATCACCCCTTTCAAAGTGTGCACGACGGCGCGCGGGCACCGTTGGGGACTGTGAAGAAAAGATGCATATAACTTTTTGTCGTTTTACTAGGAACATTATCGATGCTGTTTTCGTCATTCATCTGAAGCTTGAGACAGGCAAAAAGCGAACGTAAACAGCGGAACAGCGCACGAAGCAAGCGCGTGATATGCCGGCGCGTCACGGCGGGCGTCGAAGAGTCCTTGCCGTGACGTCAGCCGCGCCTCCCGCCAGGCGGCGCCACCCCAACTTCTCGGGGCTAATAAGATGCTTCGCATCTAAAAAAAACGTCGCTACGTTCTGTATGAATTTATTTATTTATAAAGACGAAAAGGTTAGTTGCCTTGTCTGTTTTGACCGTTGCCGGATGCGGCGCCGCGCGTCGGCCGCGTCAACAGCACCGATGCAAAAAATCATATGGCGTCATCATGACGTCACAGCTGTCCTAAATTTGTGGCGTCATCACGACTTCGCTTTAGCTGACCTTACGTGAAGACGTCATTATATGACATCGTTACTTGGTCAAAGGTGGGCCGATAAGGGAGGCAGGGATAACCCAGGTGGGTTTTAGAAAGCTCGCAAATGCTTCATATCTTGGAGGCAATGGAAAGCCACGTTAGATGCACAAAGCATTTGGATGGTGCCGGGGCGGGATCAATACATCGAGTGGGAATAAAACACATGTTTCATCTCTCAGTCAAAGCAATCAGTATAACAAAAAAGTGAACCGTGTCTTCACAGGAGTATAGTTGATTCTAATTGCACATTGATGCATCAGAACTTTTCACAATGATTATTAGTGTTTGGCAGCAATAGCACCGTTTGACGTGAATGCACCCACGTTATGCATTTCACTCTTGTATTCAGTGACAGATGCCCCTAGACACCACTCCCGCAGTTTCACAATAGGACCACGCGCGAGCAGGACCACGTCAGGAGGCAAACCACCTTATTTTGTCCTGAGCATGAGCATTGCCTTTGTATTGTCTAAAAAACGAATAAATGAAATGAAATCAAACTAGCAGTGGTGAACAATGATTCAAAGCGTCAATTAGCGTACCTAGCAAAAAATATCTTTGGGTGAAGAATGCGCCGTCGCTCTGCCCAAGCTGCCGTAAACCTTCCACACACACATGTTATTCCACCTTTTACAGATTCACAGGACGCCTGTCCAGCCTTCACACGTGGTATCGTTTCACAACACACACATCTCAATTTGAACACCGCATTCGACACCCACATAGTTCCGACTTGTCTGCACACGCAGCTACCCGAGCACTCACTAACAGGAAAGCGGAAAAAGAGCTGTCCAACGCAGATGAGGAGGGCACAAACACGGAACGTTTAGGATGTCGAGACGCTCACGTATATTATAGAGGTGACTCCTTCGGTACCCTCAACCACACCACATGCTGACTCGAGAGGATGCAACCGTGGTGCGTCAACTGCAGGAGAACACATTCCCCAACCTCTAGTTCGCCCACATCCTCCCATCCAACTTCCTACCCTGACAAATGCTCTGGCTGCGCAGCGGTACGGACGTTATTTCACGTAACGCTGGAATGTCAGCGTCCGCCTGCCATGCGCTCTCGCATCTCATCTCCTATTCCAAACCTGCAAGACTGGGAGGCGATGCTGCGTGACATAAGCTCGAGTGGCCAGCGGGCGCTGGTCCGTCGAGCAAGGGACGCGGCAGCGGCTGTTGGAGCTCTGCGCTGAGAGCACCACCCGACATTTCTCAATAACTTTAATAAAGAAATTCTTTCTTTCTCTCTATCTCAGTACAGAAATACGCTAGTGAAGTCTTCGGCATAAAACAGTTTTGTTTTGGAACATGATGGTTTTCGCTTTCGAGTAGTCTTAGGCGACCACATGAAGGACCCTGTTAGCAAGGGCGTAGCCAGGGGGGGGGGGGCTTATGGGGCTTCAGCCCCCCTCTCCGAAATTCTTCGTGATCTCCTACACCGCCGACCAGGGGCGGGGTGGGATTTATTGGGCTTCAGACTTGTTATTATTTATTTAATATTTAATTTTTTCAGGCCCTCAAAATGTTAACAAAAAAGTTTGATATCGGGGTCTACACTGATGACTCAAAAATGGATGATCAGACAATACATCAATTGCTAACTTCTCCATCAATTCCTCCGGCAGGCTACATCTATGTGCCTTGAAAGATTTGAAGCAGAAACGAAGAATTCAGGTGGCTTGGCAGGACAGGTCCCGATGGCTTAGCTACTCAGCGCTTCAACAGGGCGCGTTTTGCCGAGTGTGTGTCCTTTTTAGCAGGAGTGAGGTTGGCAAGAGCGAACATGTGCGCTCTGGGGCCCTCGTATCGAAGCCATTTCGAAAGTGTAAGCATGCCCTCGAAGTCTTCGGTGCACATGAAGCCACTAAATATCCCACCGACGCTCAGATGGTAGCCGATAATTTTCTTCAAACCTTCTCAGGATGTGTGCCCAGTGTTCTTTATCAACTGGACCATGGCGGGCAAATTCAAATAAGAGATAACCGAAGAAAGTTACAGCCTATTGAAGAGACAGTTCTCTTTTGCGGGCGACAAGGTCTGGCTCTCCGTAGCCATTGAGACAGTGGTCCCACGGATTCAAGTACAGCCTCCCCTACAAATACAGGCAACTTCAGAGCACTGCTTCGCATGCGAGCGGATCGTGGCGACACAGATCTAGAAAAAGAATTTGGAAAGTTGCCCAAATTATGCCTCGTATTTAGGTCCAGATGTACACAACCAGATTATAGAAATCTCTGCTGCAATCATGAAGGAAAGCTTGTCGCAAAAGTAAACACTGTAGGCGTCTTCTGCATACTTGCTGATCAAACGACAGACCTTACTGGTATCGAGCAGCTTACTGTCGTCGCAAGGTACCTTCATAAAGATGCGAACGAAATCGAAGAAGTGTTCTTAGGCTTTGTGCCAATTCACGACCGAAGTGGTTGCTTAAAGACATGGGAATTAACATGCAGCACCTCTGTGGTGAAGGCTACGATGATGCAAACTCGATGGCCGGCAAAACGAATGGTGTTCAAGCTGCTGCTCGTGAGAAATATCCAGCCGCACTCTACACCTACTGTGCCAGTCACTCCGTTAATCTCGTTCTGTGTGCGGCATGCTGCATCACAGACATCCAAAACTGTTTTGGGACTCTAAAGGCGACGTCAGTCTTTTTCCGTAAATCTTTTAGCCGCTCACAGGTTTTGCAATAAATGACAACTTTAAGCTGTCCTGAGTCTACAAGTTAACGCCTTTTGGGACTCTGCGAAACGTGCTGGGTCGAGAAGCAGTGCTTTCATTTGTGAACATCTTAGAGCCATTGATCGCAGCACTGCAGTATATTAAGTTTAACGGAAATGGCGAAAGTCCAGTGCAGGCAAACAGTCTAATGTTGGCACTCTTGTCACCAGCATTCCTTGTAAGCTTGCATGTGGCGGATCACGTGTTAGCACTGACTTTGCAACTGTCAAAGAAGCTGCAGACGAGGAGTATCGACATGAGCGCTGCCATTGACGACATAGAAGCGGTGCGGCAGACAATTGAAAATGACCGCAAGAACGCGAATGCTTCTTTCTCAAAAATATTTGCACAGGTACAGATATTGGCAGAAAAACTAAATGTGCAGATCACCAGCCGTCGAGCCGGTGTCCTGAAGCAAAACCTTATGAGCAATGCATTCGAAAGCGCGGAAGAATATCTTCGCAGAACCCTGTTCATTCCCTTCATGGACCACGTACTAGCCCAGTTAAACCAACTGTTCGAAAAGCACAGGGCACTTCTAAAGGACTTTTCAGTAATTGTACCATCCGCAATACCACCAATGCAAGATTATGAGGAGAAAGGAGCAGAAAATCTCCTGACCGTTTTTGCGCATGACGTCGAAACGAGGGCTGCTTTGGGAGAATTGCGACTATGGTGGACAATGTGGGCGAACAAACCAGCAAACCAGCGCACCAGTACGGGAACCGATGCCCTCTCTCATTGCGACAGCAGGTTCTATCCGAATGCGCACAATGTACTCCAGATTCTAGTCACCCTTCCAGTGAGCACCGCCAGCGCAGAGAGAACGTTTTCAAGCATGAGGTTACTTAAGAACTACTTACGCTCCACAATGTCTGAGGAACGCGTGGTTGGCCTGGCACTTCTGTACGCCCACAGATATGTCGACATCAGCGTGCCGGAAGTCATTGACCGCTTCGCTAAGGTACCTCGCCCGGACAAGCTTGTCCTTTGATACCGAGCAGGACAAAAATCAGCGCAAACGAAAGGAAAAGACACTGCTCTGCGAGAGTTCAGGTCAATGAGCTTGTAATTCTGACGCAATATTATTGTTCACCACCTTTTAAAGCCGTGAGGATTTTGTACCGTTTAGCAGCTAACACCATGACCTCATATAAACATACGAATACGGGCATCAGGTGGACAATAACAGCCAATCGACAGCTTCACCTTGTTCACTGAGAGGTCGGCATAGCGGTGTTGCCAAACAAATTCAGCTATTGGGAATTCGTACTAGCGGTATTGTTTGTTACTTTCATTTTCATTTATGTTCTTTATTGCTTTTTGAACTAATAGCGACAAGCCTCCTTTTATATTGAGTGCACAGTAGTGGTTCGCTCTTTTAAAACAGTTTTGAAATGGTTTGGTTATTTCTGCGCTCTTCCTTTATAGTTATTTCCACATGGTGCGTCCGAGACAGCAGCTTGGCCTAAGGACATATAAGTTTCTGCGACTGTGCAGCATGTTCTTTTGCCTTATTTGGGCATTATTTATAGTGACCATTACTTAGTTCCGTATATCGATTGCATATTTAAATGAACATTTGTGCTGTTTTGTGTAAGCATACTGCGCACTGTTTCCGGTGACTTATGTTTTGCCCGTATTCGAGATATACATTCCCATTTTTGTTTTTCTCTGGCCACATCATTTCTGCAAGAAGATGAACATTTTGCGTAAACACTCTGCATTGAAATATCTGATCTGGTCCTGGTTATTTTATGGATTTCATTTTTTTGTTAGCAGGCGCTTCTTTACTTAAAACTGTTGCAGTTCCAAAGTTTACGTGATGTTTGCGGTGCCTCTTACAAACACAGAAAAAAAAAACAAATTTAAAAGATTGAAGACAGTTATTCCTGGAGAGATTTTACGGGCATGCCACCATAATATTTTTATGAAAAAAAAAACACATTCCTTACTCATTATCGACAGTGCGCAGCATTCAAGAAGTGATTTGCAGCATCTAGTACAAATTGTCACTGGTAATACATGTTATTCATATACCTAGTCTTCCGAAAAATTCAATGAGGAGGGCGCGCTGCAACGTGAGCCGCCCGAACAATATTCCTGGCTACGCCACTGCATCTTATTGCTTATTTCTTTGTTGCGCGCAACAAAGAAATACGCACTAGGCCAGCTATCGGTGAGGAGCGTTTTTTGGGTGGGCGCGTCGTGTGTCTTATTTCTGCGGCTGTGGGTTTTTTGGAGCATTACCATCACCACATTCAGAGCTCAGTCAACACGAACTTGGTGGCTGCTTCGTTGCGTCACCACGTAACCCGCTACTCTTCGCTATGCAGGTACTATCAGCCGTCGTCACGCATTTTCATGTTGCCGGTGTGTCTGCTTCTGCTGACACATCGCCGTAATTTGGATTGCGGTGCTTCGACATTGATCCGGCCATCGACCAAACAACCGGCAAATCAGATTCCATCTCGCCACTGTCTGCCATCCTGCCGCCACTTGCGCAAAGCTTGGTCCTGGATGGTGGATGGACAGTCTTGTCGCCAGCAACGTCACCTACTCCGCCGGCTATAAAATGTGTGCCTCCATCGGCGGTGCTTCGTGGGCTTGGTGGCTGCTTCGTTTCGTCACCACCTAACCCCCTACTCTTCGGTATGCAGGTTAGTGTTCCGCAATCCCTCTTCACTAAGAAGAGCAGTAATTACTTTTTGCTGCAGCTACCGAGCCCACGTTGCCGCTGTACAACTGTTGCTGAATGCGTCCGTGCCGTGAGATTGTTATTGTTGCTTGTATCAGGAGACATCGAGTCAAATAGGGGCTCTGATGCTGTTCTCGCTGAACTGCAAAAGCATTCCGCGGGCCAGTCAACCATCTTAAATGATGTGCAGGTACTCAAAAGCCAACGTCTAACAACAGAACATGCACTATCTGCCCTAGCTAAGCGAATCGCCGATATGGAAAAACATTACCAAGCTCTGCTACCCCTAAAAGCAGACTTGAACTAATTAAAGAAAAACAGTGTTCAAGTACCGCGCAAAACCGATGACCTTGAGGCACGTTTGGATGACGCAGAGAACAGGTCACGGCGTAAAAAAACCCTAAAGATATTGATCGTGTGCATCGCTTGGGCCGCCATTCAGGCAGCAGATGTAGGCCAATAGTTGGGAAGTTCACTTTCTACAAGACAAAACAAGAAATCCTTTCAAACGGACGTAAGCTGAGAGGAATGACACAAAGTATTGGAGAGGATTTCTCGCGTCGTGTTAAAAATGCCAGAAGACAGTTGGTCGAGTTTGCAACGCAGAAGTCCTCTACGTTTTCGTTACGCTATAAAACACTGCACATCGGCTCGAAACGCCACTCCGTTCAATGAAACCTCAAAAACAGTACAAGCAATTCAATAGCAATCAAGTCGACGTCATACTGTAACCGCCAATTCTCACCCTAAATTAAAAACCAAACTTTCTTTTTCTGTAATTTCCACGAACGCTCGAAGTTTCATGCCTGAACGTGATCACCTGCCTCATCTTGTAAAGTCATCAGATAGCAGTATTCTCATACTTACAGAAACGTGGCTAACAAATGAGGTCACCGACGCGAAAGTGCTCGCCGATCTACCCGGTTCCAATGGTTATCGGAAAGACCGCAAAAGTGCTCGCGGGGGTGGTATCCTCATTGCAATCAGTAATCAGTTACCATGTTCTGTTATAAAACTGACACAGATTTAGAAATTTTAGGGGTTCTGATTCAAGCATTGCCGCAAGCTGTATATTAGGTGTTTGCTATAGGCCCCCACATAACAATCCTAACTTTTCTGGCGCACTTCACAATATTCTAAACCAGCTTTCATCGATGCGTCCTAAGGCTGAAATCGTTCTTTTTGGTGGCTTCAATTTTACTGGTATTAACTGGGAAGATGACACTTCTACCGCTAACCCAGCAGAAGCTGGAGATTTTCTTAGCGTTTGTCTTGATTACAACCTGAAGCAGTTAGTAACTCAGCCAACACGTGTCACACGCGACTCCTCTAGAATTCTGGATTTATTACTAACTTATCCTGATAGCCTGTCTTCGATCTACTATCTCCGGGAGATCAGCGACCACAAGGTTATACACGCAGACTTTATTTTCAGCCCTGTTGCGCGACACACACAAAAGAAAACAACATCCTTATACAGTAAGAGTAACTATCATGCTATAAATAACGAACTCACGGA
Source organism: Rhipicephalus sanguineus (assembly GCF_013339695.2). Lineage (NCBI taxonomy): Eukaryota > Metazoa > Arthropoda > Arachnida > Ixodida > Ixodidae > Rhipicephalus > Rhipicephalus sanguineus. Next base: position 107,257,374 of record NC_051183.1, read on the forward strand.
ATTTTTTCCCGCAGTTTGAGTCGAACTTCAACCACTGCTCTGTTCAAGAGAATTGGGCAACTTTCAAGCAAAAGCTGACCGAGCTAATTACGAACTTCAACCCTAAAACCGTTATTCGTGTTAACAGTCGTAAGTCCTGGTTTAATAAATATTTGCACCGAATAGATAACAAGAAAAAACGTACATTCCGGACTGCTAAACTGAAAGAAGACTCCCACAACTGGGATAAGTATTACGTAGCTGAAAAGGCATATCTCACAGCTATCCGTGACGCCAAGGTCATTTTTTAACAACGATTTGCCCAATATGTTAACTAAAGATCCCGCAAGTTTTGGCAGATAATTAACCCTAAAGCCTTTATTGACACCACTCTTACTAACGAATCTCGAGAGGTTCTTGCAGATGCAGAATGCGCTGATGCTTTCAATAACGCTTTCTAATCTGTATTTACTAAAGAATCACGGCTACCCTTACCTGTGTTTTCATGTCATATCACATCTGCCATGCCTGAAATCAGTTTTTCTGCTGACGGTATCTCATTCTTAATAGAAAAGTTGAAGTTAACATCAGCATCTGGACTGGACGGTATTAATGCCATACTGTTGAAAAATATACGTCATAATGCGTCGGCTTATTTTGTATTGTTATTTTCGCAATCGCTTTCTCACAAGCATCATTCCAGACGACTGGAAAGTGGGAAAGGTCGTTCCTATCTTCAAATCCGGTAACAGAAACTCGCCACTAAACTACAGACCGATCTCCTTGACCAGGGTACCCTGCAGACTCATAGAACACGTCACTTACCCTTATGTCATGAACTTTCTCGACTCCCATAACTTCTTCCACCGTTCTCAACATTTGTTTCGTAGGGCCCACTCTTGCGAAACCCAGCTTGCCATCTTCGTTCTTGACCTTCATGCTAACCCTGACATAGACAAACAAATCGATTCCATATTCCTTGATTTTGCAAAAGCCTTTGATAAGGCACCCCACGAACGCCTAATAATAAAACTGTCTTCCTTAAACTTGCACCCATATGTACTAAAATGGATAAAAGAATTCTTGACCAACCGCACGAAATCAGTGTTTACATATGATAAATTGTCTAACCCTCTTCCGGTGACATCGGGTGTGCCCGAAGACTGTGTCCTTGGTCCTCTTTTATTTCTGATTTACATTAAGGACCTACCTTTGCATATATCTTCAAATTGCCGCATGTTCGGAGACGACTGTGTTATTTATCGAACCGTTACTAACCCTTCTGACCACATCTTATTGCAAGAAGATCTCGACGAAATCCTACAATGGTGTGATGACTGGCTTATATGTCCTTAAACCCTACTAAATGCAAACTAATCTCCTTCACTCGTCGTCTAAATCCTCTTCGCTTTTCTTATAACATAGCTATAGTCCCTGTCAAATCAGTAACCACTTACAAATACCTCGGAGTCACCCTATCCTACAATTCGTCGTGGAACACTCACATTGCTAATATCACATCATCGTCTAACAAAACTTTGGGCTTCTTAAAACGTCATTTACGCGACGCTGCGAGTCATGTAAAACTACTTGCTTATACATCATTAGTCAGGTCAAAGTTAGAACATGCATGTCCCATCTGGAACCCGCCTGAAGTTGGTCTCACCAATTCTCTAGAAACAAATCAAATTTGTGCAACTAGATTCATTCATGCTTCGTACTCACACGACATCAGTGTTGCATCCCTCAAAGCTGAGTGCAGCTTATTATCTTTGTCTTATCGCCAACGCATTGCAACCCTCTCAATATTTCACACGTCTTTTCACTCGCCCCTTCATCGCCCTCCTTACATTATCCCCGCAGCTCACATATCTCATCGCACCGGCCATGCACTACAAGTATTTCGCCCACGTGCCCGTACTAAAACACCAACTAGCCCAACATTCAGCCTTGCTGCATAAGTTTAGTTCAGAAAAGGGCCAGTTAACCCTCAGGAAGAATAACGAAAATTAGCTGAATGATTTCACTGAAAGAACAGACTGTTTTCTTGGAACAGCTGTGATTGTTCCGGTACCTTGCTGCAGCCGTCATGCACGCGCTTCTTAAAACATGGCTTCTTCGATCCGCTTCAGCAGGGCTTAGGCGAGCTGCCGAAGCACGTCGCGTGCACTTAATATAATTGAATTAATTCATTGAAATACCAGACAGTGTTCTTGCGGATACGCCATCAAGGTGACACACACAAGCTACATAACAGTCTTCTTTCATTCTAATTTCTACCCAACTGAACTAAAATTTGAACACATTCTGGGGCTATACCTATTAAATACACACAAACGGAGCATTCATTCATTCATTCATTCATTCATTCATTCATTCATTCATTCATTCATTCATTCATTCATTCATTCATTCATTGCTGTGGCTATGGGGCTTCTTTCGATTGAACCTTCACCTTGCTTGGTAAGGAATTCGCAGCAGACATTGAAACTGCACCATTCTAGGCATTTTCATTATCTTGCAGTCGTTCAGCTGAAAGCTAAAATGCGAACATTATTTGTTTTATTTCTTTAGGCTCTATTGCATGGGTTATGAATAAAGCTATATACACAGGCAGCAGAACTTCGAATTGTAACTGGGTCACGTACGTCGCTGTCACAGCCGTCACTGTCACATAGTCTATTACACATATTTTTGCTCCAAGAAATGCGTGCAGCCATGTAACTTCATTCATTGTGTGTTAGCATCTAAAAACGGGCCACGGCAGACACAAGCATGCACACATATACATTACTGCTTGGCACAGATATCTCTTTGAAGCACGACGGAAGCGGATTCTCCGTTTTGTGGAAAGCAACCAAGCATGCTTAGAGCTGCATGCAGCCGCAACCTTTCTGATATTATTGGAGGCAAACACAAGAGCGCCATACGTACGCGCGTGCCTCATTTGGAGTTGTAGCTAGATAAGATTTCACATGAGCACAAGTTTCTTTGCGGCGAGATCTTAATATTTACCTGTTGCTCCATACTGCTCAAAATTTATACGGTTGTCCCACGGTGCACTTTCGATCACCATCGAGCCACATAGGGATGTAAATTTTCGATGATTGACTCAGATCTCCAGCTTCTATAAAGGGGTCAATAACGATCGAAAAGTACGGTCCCCATAAGGCTCGATTGCGATAGAAAATTCACCGTGTGCCAGCCGGCCATATTACTTTGAGCACTTGAATGAGCATGCTGCAAGGTGTTGACTACCGTGGTCTAAATGGCAATGTTATGTTTCAGCTAAAATACCAGCCTTTACAGCTTCACTGATACGCAGTATGACACTTCGCTGCTGCTGTTAGAAGGTGACTCAGTGTCACGTGAAGACAAATAAAATGGACACCCGAGGGGGACGGGTTACGAAGACTGGGGTGGAAGTTTAATCGGCGAGACAGGCAGCTTTCAGCAAAGATTCAAGCAGCACATGTATGATGTAAGAAAGAAGGTTTCATCGAACAGCAATGGCCGAGCATGCAGAAGCAACTGGCCACGAAATAGACTGGAATAGGGCTATAATAACGGAGAGAGAAAATAACCGGTCTTCTCTGCTTAATATTGAATCTCTGACAATCCGGACAACGGCGCACACGCTCAAACGTAATGACGGCAACTTTCCATACGTGTACGCATGTTGCTACTTTATATTTTAAAACATACCTAACCGCAGTGTTTGCGCCTTCATTTATCGTTGTGAACAAGGCGCCCGTACGGGAGCAGAAACGCCTTGCTTTTATGTGAACATTCGTGATTGGTGTCCATTTTAAGTTTTTAACCACACGGGCTAGAAATAACAATAAAAATGATAGGTGACAGCGGCATCATGCTCTTGCAGTGAAAGCTCACGCCTGGTTCCTTCGCGTACGTATAGGGCATTGTGGCACGGAGCAGAAAAGTACCAGGCCGCCGGTAACTTTCACTGCACTTTTCCAGATTGTGCAGCCTCTAGGGTTCCATAGACATAAAGTGACAGCAAAAGAATGTTGTTCAAAACATAAAACGGTAAGAAATCGCGGTTAAAAACAACGCATTCAACTGTCTGCTTTCATTCGCTAGAGCGAGGTGAGATCACTTCATCCAACCCTACACGTCACAGCAATTGCAGCGCCCGCGTCTGCAGTGGTGGGCCTCGCGCCCAATAGTGGAACAAAATAGGGGTATGTATCATCGTGTTATTATCAGCAACTGCAACACAGAACGTCAGTCCGCCTCCTTGTCTTCACGGAATTGCGTCACAAGGACCATCCTGTAGAGATCACGCGGAATAATAATTAACCTAAGCGCGCGAGCACATATTAGAAAGAACGTTGGACTATGCGCGGATCGTTCTTTTTACCACAGTGCCTTGCGCGCCCGCCAGGGTCAAGCGCGGCGCTGCGATTTGTGGAAATGTTCATTGGAAATGATGGTCATGCACTACCTGACCGATACGAGGCATGGAGCTTTTGCTGCAATTTTGCATTTCCAGCAGTTCAGATTTCTATGATCAATGGAGACCGGATTTTAGTCCAATGCCTATTTTGTTCCTTGCGCTCCAATCACGCCACTTTTATATAAGAGCATGGATTAGACGGGATGAAGGGCTTTTGTGATGTTTTTATGGTGTCCATAAATGCCTATTTTGAGCATTTGCGCCAAATGTACATAAGTGCTTAATATGCCTATATCAAATGTGGCAACGCAATTTGGCCTCAAGTTTCGCTTTCAAGTGCAGATTCAGATGGTTATTCACGTTACCAGGCAGCATTAACTCTTCAGAACTGCATGGAGTTCAACCTACTTATCTTGCTCAACCAACTCCTAAAAACAAATTTCAAGGTCATGTCCCTAAAAGCACCCTCTCGCGTGCGCTCGTTCAAGGAGAAGTTGCCGTTCGTACCCATTCGCCAGAGCCCATCGTCACACGTTCACGGACATGACTAGAAGCTGTTCATTATTACAACTGCGAATTTCAGACATCAAGGTCGGGATTAACGGCTTTTAAAGTGACGAGAGGGCTGCAGTGAGAAAGGCTCAAGCTGTCCTCTCTGTAGATATACTACAAGCAGACCTCGCCTACTTCGGCGCTAACGTCACGTTCCTCGCAAACACGAGACCACGGGTCTGAAACTGACATATTTTACCAGGCCACAGACACGAACTGTAGTCCCGCAAAGGGCCGGGGCCGTGGGAAGGTGGAAGCGATAGGGGGTTGAGTTTGAACAAAATTTCAGCTAACATTGCCATTTGAAAGAAGGACTTTCCCATATTTCATACATGAATCATTTCTGAAAGCGATTGAACGTGAGAGTTAGAGAAACATATCCACACCGATATGTTTTCGTTCCGCGGATATGTTTTAACACAGGTAACTGAATGGGGTGCCTCGCGAAAAAAGACTGGTACGACCAGTCACGTCGTCTAGCTTACCAGAGCAAATTATTATTAAATATAATAGAGGGTAAAATAATAATTGTTGTGGTTTATTATTCCACACCCAAAACATGATTATGAGAGATGCCGTAGTGGAGGGCTCCGAAAATTTCGACCACCTTGGCTTGTTTAACGTACCTCGGAGTCCAAGTTCACGGGCCGCAAGCATTTTCACCTCCATCAAAAATGCAGCCGCCGCGGCCGGGATTCCACCCCGCTCGCGAGAAATAATTTGGAACACCATGTAGCAATGTCATAAACGGCCACTAAGTCGAAAAATAGGGAATGAAGACTGATGTCTTCATTCTTAGGGCCAGCGGCCGCGTGTTTCGGACCGCTGCACAAGACAGTCATAGGTTACCGGGCTTATCGACATAGCGTGCTTAGCAGAATATCGAAATGCACATGCGCAGTATGCTGAACGACCCGTAGCGTTTACCGTACGCACGCTATTTTTCAGATTTAGCTTTACCGTATTTGCGTGGTTTACGTGTATAGTGAGCGTAAAACGTGGCGGTGGTTTTCGCTTAAAGTTTCGCTTTGGTGCGTGGTTGACATTTATTTACTTTCATTATAAGTAAAAAAGTAGTAATATTGCTTTATGCGAGGAAACAGGTGAGGACTTTCACGTTTTGTTTTTCTCGTCACTTTTTAACGCATTCATCCTCCGCTAGATGACGCTGCAGTCACACCATGGGCAAGTAAACACTATCCCGCTATACTAAAACTCACTGTCCGCAACGAAGGTTTGTGGCAGGCTAACGCTATTTCCTTAATCCCCGCTATCACGGTAGCGCTAAACTAAAATTGTGTACAATTAGGAAACTTGAACATTCGAGAGAAATAATAATTGCGCTAATTCTCCATGTAGAGAAAAGATTTGCCGCCGTTCCTGAAGGACCAGTGGCCAAAAATGCACGTCTGAAGATACAATCGGTCTTGGACAAGAATGATGGATTTTCCGTCCTTAAAGTAGGTTAAGGAGTACTTGCACATGAGCACTCTAGAATGCCAGTGTTGGATCAGCCACCGAATGTTCCGGAGTGCAAGTACAACCCCACAACATCTGTCGATCTCGAGCGTTCCATCGCAACGCACGAGATCATTCTCAGTGACGGGAGGTACAAGTTTGAATCCGGAAATTTAGGTAGTTTTCTGGTGTTTCTACAATTTCCACAGTGATTGTTCCAGTACATTTCGCGTGCTGTCCAAACAGATTCCTTCAAACATGTGCACTTCAATCGGGCGGAAGTGTATTTCGCAGTGTTGGGACGCCTTGCCTGTACGTCGTCTCATTTGCATATAATATATGTCTGTGTTTATTGTGTCTAATTAGTTGCGTCAGTCAGACATAATGAAGCGCTTTTTAGATCAATATTTCCAGCTTTCAAGTGCAATTTTTGCATGTCGGTTTCACTATATGTGACGGTCCGGTAAGCGACAGTGGCCACTGAAAATGATTGTGAGCAGTGCGAGTCAACTGATCGTCATTAGTCCGGCAGTCTTATAGCACAATTGCACGGCTATGTTCAACTCCTAACTCCTTAATGCCATCACAAACAATAACATTTTTGCGCACATCATCGCTTCAAATTATTTGCATTTGTGTGAAAATTGATTTTGTCCATATGTACGACGTTGCAGGCCTAAAAGATTTATTGCCTGCCTTTTCCTGGCGCCTAATACACGCTTTTTAATGACTCAGAATCCGACCTCTAATGATCAAAAGTGACACCAAAAAGCGATTCTACGTCATCGTGAAAAATATTAGCGTAGCTCGCACTGGAGGCGCAATACCAAAGAAACAGCGGAGTTGATGGACGCAGTGAAATTTCGCAAATTTTCTCACTTCTTCCTTCATTTCATTCTTCTTCTCTCGTCTCTCTATTTTTCTGTCTTTTTTTGCCCATTTCTATTTATCTACTTCTCTAGCTCACTCTTTCTATTTCTTTTTTTTTCTTGCTCCTTCTATCTTCCTTCCTCGCTTATCCCTTCCTCTCCATTTCTCACGTGCTTCCTCTTTCTTTCTGTCCTTTCCTCTCTCTCTATCTCTCACACTATTTCCTTCTCTCTCTCCCTGTCGTTCATTCCCTCTCTTTCTATTCGCCTCTCTTCTCATTTTTATGCCATGTCTTACTCTCTCCCCTCCTTCTTTCTCCCCTCTCACCATCACATTTCTTGCTACTGTATACAATACGCGGTTCTGCTATTCTCCGCTGGTTTGCCTGGTTGGCCGAGTGGTTTGCGAGGGTACGGGGGATTGAATCCCACCTCGTGAAGAATTTTTTTTCGCTCAAGAATTTCTCTTTTTCTCTTCATATCTTTCTTTCCTTCTCTCTGTAAGATTCGTTATCCCTTTCATCCTTTCTCTCTCTTCTCGTTCCCTGACCCATCAGGTTTTTTTTGTCCAGGTCACGACGAAGATATCGGCAAACATGTTCTGGGAGTGAAGTAGAAGGGCACGAAGATGAAGAATAGGGCGCGTGCCGTTTCGTGATGACGGTAATTTCTGTTTCCGGCATACAAATTACAGCGAGCTTAAACAGCTTCGCTGATAACATTCTCTTGTAGCTGCAGGCTTTTGATCGTGTCACCGTACCACATTCCTCTCAATGATGGCTTGACTGGCTTTCGTACTGCTGCTTAGCACAATTTTATTTACTTTTAGGATAACCAGGATTTAGAAACATGCACTTGCTGCTCAGAATAATTAAACAAATGTTGCAAACACACTGCAAATTAGGAAACAACTCAGGCGTGAGAAAAAAGACCAAGTTCGGCTAGCTGTTATCGTTGGGAAATGTTTGAGACATAAAAATACGAACAAATGTAGAAAAACTGACTGCCGAAACACTAGCATTTTCGTCGGTCACTTCTGAGCATTTTGGCTGTTTTCTTCGCGTACATCTAGCGGTGTAGAGGAAAGAGTAAAGTGAAATATTTGTGCATTTTATGCATTCTTCGTTAAGTGGCCTGTGTGTACTGATGTGTGGTCTGCTGTGTGTACCGTTGCCCTGCTGTTTTCTGTGCTGTGCTCTACATCATAGATTTTCGCTTGTACAACTTGGAGCGTATAATTGAATTAGATGGATATATTACCTTTCGGAGTAATGCACTTTCATAAGTCTACTCTGAAAATGTTCTGTTTAGGGATTATATTATTGAGAAGCAACCGTTGTATTATGCGTTGCGCATTTGTTTAATCTTTTTCTCGTACGTCGAGGCTACGCACTAGATTGAGATTATGCAATACGTTGTGACAACAATACCGTCAACTAACCAAACAGGAGAAGGAGAGTCGGCGATCACTGCGCGTGGGGTAGGTATGTCGCGAAGAGATTGGAGTATTGTAAGCATGAGGCTTTCTTAATCGTGATAGAAATAAATGTATGCTCCCCAGGTGTCTGGGATCGTTTCTTATCCATGATACGCAAAACACGCAGAGCAGGAATGATGTTAGGTTTCCACCAGGGTATCTCTTAATATGACTCCTATCATTTACCGTTCCATTCCACGGTGCGTGGTCCTCGCCTTCTCTACATTTGCATTGGTGTCCTTAATGTTTCAGCCCCATAAGTCTGAACCCGCGGTATGCAGTGATTGTATACTTTTGGCCTAATTGACAGCTGCCCATTTCCTGTCATTATTTAGTACCTCGGTCACGTACAAAAATAGACACAAGCACTTTTTCACCGTTTTAGTGCCGGATTCGAAGCTACTGGACGTTTAAGAAACATTTGAAATTTGTTCGGCGTTTCTCTGCGTTTCCGTTCTTCCATAACGCTTATGCGCTTGTGTCGTCCGTTTCTCCCTTTGTCTACGTCTTTCGCGCAGTTTTCGAATAATGCATTACCAACTCGCCCAACAGTCTGTTCTCCCGATGAGATTATTTATGCATGTCATGAATCACGGTTATATGGGTGCCAAGGTACGAAAGGTAACAATGAGTGCTTATCGCTCCACACCTGTCGTCCGCTGTCAAGCTCGCACACAGCGGGTCTAAGCTGCCGTTACATCTCGATGTGGCAATGATTTTCAAAACGCGATTGAGCAATTTAACTGAGAAACTGTTCAAGTAGGGATAAAATGAACTTGGTGTAGACTAAAAATAAAGAATTCACAGTTGCAAACCATACACTGCGGTGTAAACGAATATGTATGCATAGGGCAATTGCTAACAGAATTGCCCAGTCATTAAAAGGAAATTTACCGAAGAATAAGAATGGGCCGGAGCGCATCCGGCAGGCCCTCCCAAGTAATGACAAAAAATGGGCCGCTGTCACTAAAGCCAAAGGTATACAATCAATGCATACCGTCGGTTCAAACTTATGGGGCTGAAACATTAAAGGACAACAATGCAGTTGTAGAAAAGCTAAGGACCACGCAGCGTGGAATACAGCGGAAAATGATAGGAGTCATATTATTAGATAAGAGGGCGGCAGAATGGGTCAGGGAACCAACAGGATTAACAGTTGTGTAGTTGACATCAAAAACAGAAATGGACCGCGGCTGGCCTCGTAATGCGTAGGACAGACAACACGTCGACAGTAAAAGCAACACATTGGTCACCAAGGGATGAAAAACGCTGTCGAGGAAGCCAGAGACTTCGATGGAGTGGCGAAATTTAGAAGTGTAGTAGACTGGGTAGACAAGAGATCACTTGGAGAGGTCTTCGCCTTGCAGTGGACCTAAATTGGTTGAAAATGATGATGGTGATGATGAGAATGATTGAAATATGAGTCAATGCCGGGCATTTAGTGCGCCTGCATTGCTATTTTGTGAAGCCTTCTTGACAGACGCCGCGGCTAAGCGATTATTTCATTGTGCATAGAATTGACCCAGGCTCACTTTCTGTAAAAGCTTTCTTTCACTCCCCGGCTTGTGATTACCAGGTCTGCTGTCACTCAGTTATTCGAGGAGGATTTTTTAGTGGTTCCTCTCATGTACCGCAGGATTGAATTGGCGGACCGACTCGCAATGCTACACGTTAAAAAGCATTACAGCCACAGCAATGCTTGCTGCGTGGTGACGTAAATAGCACTATAGAGATGGCATTACATATGATGTAGCTTTCCTCACATACACAATTCCAGCGTCCGCGTCTACTTAAAAGGGAGGTCTTCTTATCACATTGGGGCATAAACAATTACCAAATTCTGTGCTGAAGCGCGTGCGCACAACACTGAAACATTACAACACGTGAGCTACATGTGCTCGCCCAGCCATGCACGAAACAGAGGAAACGTTCTGGTGTTATTTCTATGTAACTGGTCCGTTACACGTATAGCCACTGCCTAGCGCAAACAGCGCGCTATCAACCCTCTATCTTTAGAAACGTCGGCATCTGTGGCTTACCTCCATGAGAACTGACCTCCCTGATTAGATGACGTCAGTATGAAACTTTCTGGTTATTTGGTGGGCACGGTTCATAACAAGTATTGAGTAAATCAGAACCTGTAGGCCAAGAGGGGCGGCCTGAGTTTCAATCTGCTCATTCAAACCACGTGACTGTCGCTCAGTAGAATTGTAGTTATTAGAATGAGCAAGACTGAAATGTACTCTTCGAAGACTAAGTCCAAGTGAACCCTGCTTAGTAATATTTAATGAGCGTGAACCGGATCAAACGCAGGAGAGTAGAATTGGGAGGCTGTTTTTTTAATCTGGTACTCTGCTCTGCGCTACCGCTGGTACTTATTCGATTACGTGTAGATTATGATTTAGGCCATCTAGCGCAAGGAGCCACAGAATGTGAAAAGCAGTAGTTTTCAATTTTTAGGATAAGCTGCGTTCTTTTTGCAGTCAACAGTTAATTTCGATGAGCATGTCGATTGTTTGATCTTGAGAGAGATGCCAGCATGACAACAACATCGCTATACGTACGGGCGTAAAGCAACGAGAGAACCAGTGGAGCATAAAAAAGAAAGCTTCAAATCGCAAAACGTGCTCCTAAGTGTGACTGGACTGTTTCATGTGTACCTATTTTCGTCTTATAAGGAGGCAAGCGAAGTCCACGGGCACACCAATCTCTTGTATACAAGGATTTTCTTTCCCACTTCTTTTTTTGACGCACACACTTAAGACATGCGCATGCGATGTTGAGCACCAAGCAATGATGACAACGGTCAGCCCGGCATTTAAGTCATTCTTTGAAAGCTCCGAATTCTCTGTGAAATTTTAATTCTGGATATCCGTATAGGTATCAATGTACTATAGAACAAACATGGAAATGCGAATGAGGACAGGTTTGACACGTACGGGCACTTCAAAAATGAAAACCTCGGAATGGCAGTGTCTCGGCTGCGATTGTGTACAGCTTCTTGCCGGTATGGCGTCACGGGAAAAAGGAGTCGGTTAAGGACATTTTATTATGCAGTGGGCTAGTCCGGCTTGTTAATGCAAAGTGTTCCGTAACTTTTGGGTCCGCCGAGTTCACTGCCAGCGATAAAATCAGCGTATTAGTGTCTCACTGATTTCTCTTTCGTGCGGGAGTCTGCATTTGCCTAACTTCGCAAAAATAATGTTTGTGCCGTTGTGGGTACGTCACTAGTGTACTTGATTTAGTAGCCACAAGAGAGTTTGCAACGGCCTTTAGAAATGCCACTCTTCCAGCTTTCGCTGTGACTGTGCTGCGCATTCCACGCAGGCCTGACATTTTTCTTCTAGGTACGCTATTTCACTTGGCTTTTCTCTGTAGCATCTATAATGATCTATATTGTACATGAATACTGTATATTTATTTATTAAAATAAAAGCCTTAGATGGTGGCTGGTCAAACACGAAAATTTGCGGCGTCGGTGTCCCCCATCGGCGACGTAAACACGAGTGATGCAAAAAACATTATCACAAGAATACGTCATCAAATGACGTCATCATGACGTCACCTAACGCGACTTGACGTGACATCACCTACTGCGAGACATCACCTACTATCTTGACGTCACCTAACGTGATGTCAAGATAGGAATTCATGGACAGTCTTCGGTGGGTGCCTCATCAGTTTTGCGAAGAGCTCCTGCTTGACCCCTCGCATGCAGAGACGAACTTTCTGCATCCGCTTTCCCAATACATAGGCGGCCCTTTTCTTTCCTTTCGTACGACGTTCGTAAAGACTGCTAGGAAGCTGGTCCGGAAGACGTCACGCGTTGCAAGGGTGGACTTGTTGAGGAATTTGTAGCAGACATCGAAACGGCACCATTCCAGGCATTTTGATTATCCTGATGTTGTTTGGTCAAAGGGTTAAATGTAAATATTATGTCATTTTTCTGAGGACTTTTTATTGCTAAGTTATAATTAAAGCAATTTCGATAGGCAGCCGAAATTAGCATTAAAACTTGATCAAGCTCGGTGGCCTTTGGGAATGACTTAAGCTAGTTGTGCCCTAACTTATTATGAAGCTTAGAAAGTGTGTACGTTTAAAAAAATTGCACCATGTCCCACTAAAGGGGACGATGAGGCGATGCGCATCAGCGTTTCATCAGCCGCAGTTTCTCGCCGACGTTGCCGTTTGCGCTGGGCTTCCCTAGACCGGATCTCAGGGTCCGCTTGGCGAGGTTTACGTTGCGCTTCGGCGCGTCGAGCCTTCCACTACTCCAACCGCTACTCCGCGATCTCGGCAGTCGTTAGGGTATTACTGCAACTGGCGCCGACGTCGACATTGGAACTCATGACACCGGCGCAGCCGGCGCAGTGACTGAGCGTGTGCGCGACCTAACGCGAGCCTTTCATCTAAACGAGGAGGGGGATTGCTGGAAGAGGGAGGTCTGCTAGAGGGGGAGGGGGAGAGGGTTTGTGCATGCGCAGTAAGGGTAGTCAAGCCGCACACCACACCACCGGATTTAACTCCGCCATAAGCTGCTCCGCATCTAATCAAATAATATGTGGTGTTTTATGTCCCAAAACGACGGTCACGTGTAGGCCATAGATCATTTCATTACTTGTACACGTGGTGTCGAACGTAGCTGATTTACAGTCAGTTACAGCCTAACAATTTAAGCTTCCCCCACAGCCCTCACTGCCCCACCCAGGGAGAACTTCAATACATGGCCCGTGCAATGGAACTTTCCTAAAAGTCGCGCTTGTGGATCACGGGGAAGAAGAGCGCCGAACTCCGTCGTGTGCTTCAGCCGCCCGTTCGGCTTTGTCGTAACGCACGTGGTTCGCCGCTTCACACACAATCTCAAGACGCCGTCATGCTCTTATCCATTGTCCTGATATAGGGCTTGTCTTCTAGGCTACGGAGTAAACCACTTTGTTCTCGCAAGGCATGTCATGCGGCGCAACTCAAGTTAGCAGCAACAATGTAAATTATAACTTCGCTAAAAGCTAACGCCTCTCATTGAGTGGATCGAGTCCGTAGCTGCGGAAACCTCTTTCTTGCAACGCATTGGCGCAGAGCGGGCTCGTAATATTAATGAATTATCTGGGTTTTAATACCTCGGTTTTAACGTCAGAAAACCCCGATATGATAATGCGGGACGCCGTAGTGGAGGGCTCCAGAAATTTCGGCCATCACGCGGAACAAAAATTAACCTAAGTGCGTGAACACATAGTAGGATGAACGTTGGGCTGTGTTCTGGTTGGGCTGTGCTCTGGGGCTGTGCTTTCCGGTTTGCGGAAATGTTCATTGGAAATGATGGCCGTGCATAACCTGACCGTTACGAAGCAAGGAATCTCTGCTGCAATGCTGTATTTTCAACACATCTCATTTCAATGATCAAAAGCGATATCAAGGAGGGATTCTCCGTCATAACGAAGACAAAAATAGCGTAGCTTGCAGTGGAGGCGCAATGCTACACAAAAAGCGGAGTTGGTGGGCGCTGAAAGTTTTCCAAATTTTATCATTTCCTCTTCCTCCATTTCATTCTTCGTCGCTCTTCTCTCTATTTTTTAGAGGGTAAGCAGGTTCGAAACCCGCCTCGGGAAGATCTTTCTTTTTGCCCAAGAAGTTCTCTCCTTCTCTTTCAAACTCTTTGTTTCCTTCTCTCTCTCACTTTCGTTCTCTCTCTCGATCTCTCCGTACCCGTTCTCTGACCATCAGGTTTCTGACAGGCGCACGTGTACTGGAAGCGAAGCTGAAGTACGTAGATATAGAAGATGATGCAGAGAGCGCGTGCCGGTTCATGATGATGATAATTTCTGTTCCCGACAGACAAATTACAGCGAGCTCAAGCGCCTTCGAAGTTAAAATTCCTTTCCCGAAGTAACCTCCGACTCTTGGAGAATTCCTAACCTGCAGACTTTTGATCGTGTGACGTTCCCGTCATAATGTAAACTAATGCCTTGCCTGGTTTTCATAGTGCTGGTTAACACAATGTTCTTTAGATTTAGGATAACCAGGACTTACAAACGTACAGCTGCTGCTCAGATTATTCAAACAAATGTTGCAAACACACTGCAGATTAAGAAACAACGCTGGGCTCAGAAAAAAAAGCTCAGCGAGCTGTTGTTTATTAACGTTGGGAAATATGTGAAACATGTAAATACGAAGAATTCTAGCCAAATTGACTGTGGAAACGCTGGAATTTTTGTAGACCACTTCTCAGCAATTTCTCTGTGTTGTTCCCGTATATATCACGGTGTAAAGGAAATTTAAATCTGCAGTATTTTTGCATTTTATGCGTTGGTCCTTAAGTGACCTGTCTCCACTGATGTGTGATGTGCTGTGTGCACCAGTGTGCACCGTTGTCGTGTTGTTTTCTGTGCTATGCTCTACGTCAAAGATTTTCGCTTGTACAACTTGGCTCGTATGACTGAAGCATTAGTTACCTTGCGGAGTAATGCACTTTCATTATTAGGCTCTCAAAGTATTCATTTTAGGGATTATAATATTGGGGAGTGATCGGTGTCTTATGCGTTGCGCACTTGTTTAAATTTTTGGCGTACTTTGAGATAGCTCAATTCATTGAGATTGTGGAATGAATTGGGACAACAATAGTGTCAGGCAGCTAAACGAAAGGACGATTGGCGGCTATCATTGTGTGCAAGGAAGATGTGCCGCAAAGACATTGGAGTATTGTAAGCATGAGGCTCACTAGATTAACCTAAGGGTAATCGTGAAGAAAATAAAGTAGTGATCCCACCAGTATCTGGAATCGTTTCTTATCGATATGCGCGAAAAAAGCTAAACAGGAACGATGCCAGCTTTCCACCAGCGCACTATAAGCGCCCCCATCCCGTACTAAAACGGACACAACCTCGTGTTGCCCGTTTTAGTACAGAAGGCAAAGCGACTTGAAGTTTAAGAACCATTTCATTTTTGTACGATGCCTTTTTTTTTTCATTCTGCAGATATACTTGCAAGCAGTGTACGCAATTCTACATTGTCCTACGAGTAATTTTTCTAGGTAGTCGATTTCACCGGGCATCTCTATGTAGCACCCGTGATCATATATGTTCTACATGGATATATTTACTTATTAAGCCGAAAGCCTCAGATGCCTCATCAAACGCAAAAATTGACCGTCGGCGTGCTGCGTCGGCGGCGTGAGCATAAACGACGCAGAAAATCAACATTACGTTATTATGTCACCATATGGTGTCATCATGGCGCCACAGATCGGCAAAATTTGGGACATCATCATGACGTCACATAACGTGGCGTGAGGTGATGACGTCATCACATGCCATCGTTCCTTGGTGAAATGTGGGCCGATCACGGAGGCAGTGCGAAACCAGGTGAGGTGCAGAAGGCTTGCAATGTCTCCGATGCTGGAGCTAGCGCAAAACCACGTTAGGCTCAAAAAGCTTTCGAAGGGAGGAGGGGTGGGATCAGTACAGCGACTGAGAGTAAAAACAAAACGAACATGGCTTTCGCGTTCACGCCGTCTTAGATGAACGCATAAGGGAACCCGTGAGTTTTTCTTTCTTTGGCGTGCGCAAGCTGAAGGTGAGGGAGGTTTTGGGCAAGCCAGTCATGTATTTTTCGTTTTTTTTTATTGTGGTGGTGCCTTTTTGGAGCATCGCCATCACGACCTTCACAGCTCAGTCAATGCAAGCGTCGCTTGAAAAACAGATAATGACGGTTATTGCTGGACAATGTACGCTACAGTGGTGTCATGGGAAGTCACTACGGTGAGGGTGCCCGCTTCTTTAACAATCATACCATCGTGACGGCGCTACACTTACCGTACACGCGCGTCGTGCAAACCGTTTGGCGACGCAGCGTATTCTAAGCTTTACTTGTCTCCCCGTGTCACCTGCGCACATGAAACACATGGCTGGACCAGTCCACTTGCACACATAATCGTCTTAAGCCATTTTAATGTGCACACCAGTATGGGCACCCAACCAAGCGGAAGTTGAAGGTTGCCTCGAATGTTATGAAACCTCAATAATATTAAAACTCCCAAAATAATATGGTATTAGTAGTAGTGCCAAGCTTGAAGGAAGAGCGGAGCCTTCTTTGTTTCCCTTTATTTTCCTCTTTCTTTCTTCTTCTCTTTCTCTCTGTTTCTTGTGCCTCTCTTTTTATTTCCATTCCTTCGTATTTCTTTCTTTCTCTCTCAATCTATTACTTTCTCGTTCGTGCTCTTCTACCTCTATTTCTTGCCTTTCTGTCTCTCTCTAATATTCGTTTGCCTTTTCTCTCTCTCTCTCTCTGCTTCTTCCTTTGTTACTTTTAAAGCGCAGCTCTTAGGCGCCCGTTCCTGTGTTCAGCGGCGTCGCCGTTGGCGTCGGTGGCTTAACCGATAGCGTGAACGAAGACAAAAGAGAGCGAACGCGCACTGTGTGGTTGTCACGAGCCACTGGCTTCTCACTCGTTTTCGTTCTCCGTCACGCGCACTGGACCCTCGGTCGGAGTTCGTGCACATGCAGGGCTGGAACACGCACTGCGGCTGGCTTGTATCCCCATAGCCCGGAAGAAGAAAAAAACGTTTCTCGACCTTAAAGTCATATATAGGGGCAGGTAGTCTGCCAGAATATGCCTTTCGATCACCTTCCAAGCTCTATTTATCCCCCGAAGCTGCACCCCAGGGTTGTCAGACGACAGCATATTCTCTCACGTCATAGCGGAAGGAGGCAACAGGAGATTAGGGAAAAGGGCCTTCTCCGCACTTGCAGAGAAAATGGCAGACGGCTGCTATTTTCCCGTATAATGAGCAATCGGGTCTAATGAGGTCAGGGTAGATACGTGAGTAAATATGCGGGGAGGGGAAGGAATCCGTCTGGATTCGGCACCAGGTGATATTTGCACCCCACCCCTAGCTGACCAAGTGGCATAGAGCGGAAATGAACGAAGAGAAAGAAGAAGTACTGGACAAACACAAGCGGCTGGCTTCGCTCGTCGTAATGGGGCTGTCGGGGTTTAGCTTCGTGCGCGACGCCTGCAATGTACACAGTGGTGTCCGTAGCGCTAGAGCGCTAGCAGGTTCTGTCGCGATATGTAACGAACGTTACATTGGTACAACTGCGGATAGCCAAAACTTCAAACACAGTCGGCGTTGCCTCAACACGGAGCTGCCATCACAGTTCGCATTAGGCAGTATCGTAATCGTCAGCGATTTTTTTCTTTATCTCTTTCTTCTTCCTGTCTCTCTTTCTATCTTTCTATTTCAAGTGTTTGCTCCACTTCGTGGAGCAGAGTTCCCGTTTAACACTCTCCCCTGCTAGACTCGGTAGTGGGGCTTGCCCAATTCGTGTGGCGCGTACCCACCTGAGGAATTTTCCACGACGGAGCACACATTACTGATAGCTGAAATAGCTTCGCCGTTGAACGAAGTAATGGTCCAAGTTAGTAGTTGCCTGGACTGTATATTACACCGGAGAATAGGTTTACTGAAGAATTGGCCAATAAACTGTTAGGATGATTTATCAAAACAATTGAATGAGTTCATTGAAAGAGCCTATTGTTTTCACTTGAACGGCTGGGATCGCTGATGTACCTGGGATCGTTGAAGTACGCTACGTTTCCTCAGCGATCCGCTTCAGCAATGCGACGGTGGGTTGCCGAAGCTCGACGAGTGCGCTTAAATCAATTCAGTTTGGTAATTGAACGATCAGGCAGTTTGCTTCTGCGTACACAACATCAAGATGGAACACATCCGCTAGGAAGCAGTCTTCTTTGATTCTAATTTATGCCCAACTCAACCAAAACTTCACCAAATGCTAGGGCTGGGGCCATTTAATGCACCCAAATCGGGCGTTAAGGTTGCCTTAAGTCCCTCCATTCATTCATTCATTCATTCATTCATTCACTCATTCATTCATTCACTCATTCATTCATTCATTCATTATTTAAAAAAGAACACACACGAGAAAACTGTCAAGCCCTTCACAACTTCACTTCCGAAACGAAAACACATACTTCTTGCGTAGTTCGGTCACGTATGCCGCAAGCGCCGTAAAACGTCCCAACTCTGGCCACCCAAACCCTCGGTGATTGGCTTCATGTGGGAAAATTTGTTCGCGCTCTGACACTACCGCACCACACCACTCGTTAGAACTCCCATCGTGGCGGCACGCAGTTAGAACGCTGGTGTGAATGGGCGCCCCAGATTTTTCTGTTCGGAGCTTTCATGACGATGAAGCATAACATTAACGTTGTTATTTCTTTCAATTTTCAATAAAATCTCCAGTATTTATATTCGATTCGATATCCGATATTTTGGTTCGGTATTAGGCACTGTTCGACTCGAATTCGAATCCAGATGAAATATCACTATTCACACACCCCTGCTTTTTTGCTTCTTTGTTAAGCCCGGAAAGCTGGAGTACGAATGCGAGAACGTTCACGGCATGCGTCAGATGAGCAAGTGGAAGTGACGCCACTAAATTGATTGATGTGGCCCACCGAAACAACTTTGTCGCCATCGGCGATAGACGTGACACAAACCCCAACATGAGTCAGAATTGTGTTTTGAAGTATTGTGACAAGGAATTGCAAATGTTAGCTTCAAAACACACTGAAAGGCGACAAGCGTGCATGATGCGGTCACAGGAAAGAAATTGTTTCGGCATCGTTGCTGAAAAAAGAAAACGACTGCCTTTACGAACTTCCCTCAAAAAAAGAAAGAATGCGCCACCGGCATCCACACTTCGGGGTTTCGACAGCTCTTCGCAAGGTGCCGGCTCTCTTCGGGTCCGAGGCCAATATGCCGGACAAATCGTCGCACGTGTTCTGGGAGCGATGCAGTAGATGAAGAGGAGGACGAAGATTGCGCGCGCCGGTTCATGTTAATGACAATCTTGAGTCACGACATTTAACGCCAAGCTAGAACAGCTTCGCTATTTAACTAGATTATGAAACAGATCGTTCCATGATAACTTTATTTCCCTCACTTTTGCACGTGTAAATCGCAAAAAGAAACATCGAGGACGCTTGAGGTTCACCTTCAAGACTAGAACGCGGCAGCTTAGTCGGGCCCCGGGTGCGTGGCCTTCTCAACTGCTAGCCTAACTTCGGTTTTCGGTGCATGCCTCAACCTTGCCGTAAGGAATCTAAAGACTGATTGCACTGAGTTACACAAGGCTTGGCTACAGCAGAGCTGGTGGGCACGTTTTAGGTTCTCTTGTGAATTTTCTCTACAGAATGCTTGCGCCGTCGTTGAGCACGTGCCGGTTCACGATGATGATAATTATCTGTCTAGAACACACTGCACACCAAGAATGTAATATAGTAGTAAAGACAACGAACAAGGCGCAGGATTATTTGATTTTTTGAACAGGTGAAGCTGTTTAGCAAATCATTCCTTGTTATTCGACCGCAGAAAACTGTCATCATCTTGATGAGTATGTGCCACTGTGCAGCTAGCTGAGAACGAGTACAGAGAGAGAGCAAGAAATAGAAAGAAAGAAAGAAAGAAAGAAACAAACAAACAGAGAGATGGAAAGAAAGATATAAACAAAAACAAAACGAAAAATTCTTGCCGAAAAAAAAGTCTTCAGGAGGCGGGAGCCGAACCCGAGTACCCTCGATCCGAAGGCGAGGGTTCTAAGCACTCGGCTATCCAGGCGATTTAGCAGATCATATCAGCGCCGTGTTTTACTATAGTGTAGGAAGGGGGCGGCAAAGAGAAGTCAGTTGGAGGAGCAGAGATGTGAAGGTGAGGAGGAGGCAAACGAGGAGGGGAGAGAGTAAACCGTAGCACAAAAAAGGAGCAAGTGAGAAACAGAGAAAGAAATGCAGGAAGGAAAGAAGTAGGGACAGAGAGAACATTAAGGAAACAGAAAGAAGTAGAAAGAGAAGAAAAGATAGAAAGAAATAGAAAGCGAGCATCGCGTTGTCTAGCGACTAGATACTGCAACACTGACCAAGCCAAGCATGAACAGTAGCTAAGACATGCCCACCGACGGAGACATCGTGTGCAACCTCCAATCTATAGTGCATAGCCTGGGTTGCTAAGCAGGATGGTCCGAGCTTCCCGGACACGCGAGTTGGCTCCTAGCTCACACTATGGCGGTCATGATAGGAAGAAAGTGCGGAGCGCGCCATAGCAGCTTTGTAAAAACGGCTACAAGAAGGAGCATGGTGTCACAAACGCATGTGCGGCATTTGCGGCGGTTTTCAAAGGAACACCGCGTGCGAACGAGTCAGTGCCGCCACACAGTGAACATTTCAACAGTGCAGCGACGTCAGCGTAATTGCCGCGCTATCGGTTTCCCAACTGAACATCGCGCCTGCCACAGGCCTGTTCGTGGGCGTTTGGCCTCTTTTCGGCAAGTTCTTTCGTTCCATCTGCAGCATGAAAATTTCCACTCTCGAAGGCAACAAATAGACAGGTTACTGCTACTTACATTGCACCTCTGAATTTTTTCTGCAGTAACGAATTGTTAGAAACAATGTTTCCACCAACATGTGTATAGCAACATTTCTCGCCGCAGATGCCACCAGGGCGCTTACATCATGGCTGTTAGTGGTACGTCGTAAGTGTAGAGAAACTGAATTCGAGACATCGTAGCCACGTGTTGATTTAACATTTAGTTCATCGTGCATGTGTGCATAGTCTGTGCGATTAAGCTCATAGATGAATTGTGCCGCTCGCTGGCGTTGCGGCGTAAGCACTGCTCCTCGGCAAGAGCAAACGCAGTGGGCGAACCCGATCTTCGCCGCGGGCGTCTATCAATCAAACTGATCGACGCGTGAACTCGGGTAGAAACTCGTTGATTCTGAAAAGGCCCCAGTTCAACTCGTGACTGTCATTGTGCCGGTGTGCCTGTCGAACATTTCATGCGGTGGACGCTAAGCAGCAACTTCTTTGCATATAAAAATATTTGGTCAGCTTGCACTAATTGTGCAAAGCTGTAGCCATCAGAGGAGCTTGTGATCACCTAACGTCTTTGAGCGTTCCACGTGGCTCGTCTACTCAGTCTCCTCGGTCCGTTTCGGAGTGAAAACAACGTCAGTTCAGTCTCAATTTTGATGATATTAATTAGCTGGATCTTCACTTATTGACATTCATTAGTTTGTCTTAATGGGTAATATTTTAATCAACACGACATTAATTACTCAGTTGTAAATGAAAATGTTTATATTAGCATACTTATAATTAACGCGGTGATATTCAGCATAATCTTAGTGAGTAATGTCCTGATTAGCTTGGCGTTAATTAGAGCACCCCTACTTAGCATCGTGTTCATTAGCATGGTCTTAGCTTTACACGGCTTCATTAATATGGTCTTATTAACATGTAGCATAATTAGCTCGGTCTTAGCGTGGCGTGGCTTAATTAGCTTGATTATAGAAATCCTGACTTCATTACCTAGCTATACCGCCCAGCCAGTTAGCTAATCAGCCGGGCGCACGTGCTCTGGGAGCGAGCAGACGATGAGTAAGAGGACGAAGATGGTGCGCACCGGCTGAGCAACGCGCTAGAACGTACAGACTGACCATGATGGCTTCGGCAATTAGCTCTGGCCGCGGTGTTTTAAAGAATAATTCCCTATACATACATTGGAGGAAACTCTGGTACTAGTGTCTATTAGAGCTGCAACGCATGGCGCTTCAGCCAGCATGGGAATTATGGGTAGTACACGAATTTGTCTAAACTTCGCTCTTTCGGCTCCCTTTGGCTCCGCGTCGCCTGCATCCGCTTTGTCGCAAGAGGAAGTTCAGCAAAAGTTCAACACTTCCACTTCAACACTTAACCTTTTTAGGCTCACCAACGGTCACGGCGTTCACAACGATCCATTGTTTTACCCGAACCAAAACCAAAACACAACAATAAACAAAGCCACAAGCGCGTACGAGGCCCAAAAGCACGAAGACTAGGCAAATCTGTGTGCTACTCATCATTCCCATGGTGGCTGAATGATCGCAGCGCCAGAGTTCCCTCTAGTTAATTATAGGAAACTCTATGTTGTGAGGCATAGAGTTTCCTAAAATTAACTAGAGGGGACTCTGGCGCTGCGATCGTTCAGCTACCATGGGAATGATGGGTAGTACACAAATTTGCCTAGTCTTCGTGCTTGCGGCTTCAGACGTATTTGTGGCTTTGTTTATTGCTGTGTTTTGGCGTTTGTTTCGGATAAAAGAATAGACCATTGTGAATTTCGTGACCAGGTTTGATTTGGTGAGCCTAAAAAAGTTAAAGTGGTGAATTGGAACTACTGACTTTCGCTGAATTTTGTTTAGCGACAAAGCGGATGCAGGCGACGCGCAGCCAAACGGAGCCGAAAGAACGAAGTTTAGACAGACTTGTGTACTACCCGTCATCCCCATGCTGGCTGAAGCGTCATGCGGTGCAGCTCCCATAGACACTAGCGCCAGAGTTCCCTCTAGTAAGTATTGTAGGAAACTCTATGTTGTGAGGCACTCGGCCGGAGCTAATTCAAATTCAAATTCAAATTCAAATTCTTTATTTTTTTCCAAATACATTTGGAATGGGTTCCAGGGCTAAAAGCTGCGGTCTGCAGCTTGACAGAGGCCCGGAAACCAAAAAACACAAGGCAGGGCTTGACATCGAGGCACACGTGGCGCCCGTCCTTGGTGCACATACTAAATCTTGAACAGAAAACATGTCAGTAGCTAACATCGTTAAGTAATATGGCATCAGCATAGTTAACAGCGAAATATGTGAATAGCCAACAAAACGTTGAACAGCATTGTTTTTAAATAGAAAACAGCAACGTTACAGTAATAAATATAGGACTAAAGGTGATACTGAAATGTAGCTTAATTATACAAAAGAAGAAAAAAACATATTGAAAAGGGATAAATACCCACAGTTTGCATCTATATAAACACATGCGCATGCATACATATGCACATATACGCATCTGTACAAATTTAGATACACATGTACGATACATAGGGAAAAATTATTCACTGCATGAAACAACAACATGAAGCACAAATGAAGACTGAGCGAGTTAGCTACTAAATTTATGCCGAACATAATGTATATATTTCATTAGAAATTGTTTTTGCTTGTTGCGTAATGATGAAGTACTCATATTGATGATTTTAAAATTATTTGACGTAGTGAAGTTAACGTGGGTTTCCCTATATCTTTGTATCGATTAAGAATTGATGGCAGGTTGTGTTTTAAGGACTGCAGTTTATAAAAGGTACGGAAACGTGGTATTAACCATAAGTCAGTGGAGCGTGTGCGAGGATTGCTGTACTGCTGAAGCGATGCAATTGAGGTGATAAAATGCTTGATAGCGGGCGAAGACACATAAAATGAACGCATAATACGAAATGCATACATCTGATTTATTTTCATGATGTTGTACGACTCGAAATAACGTTCTGTGGAAGACAAGTAATCAATATTGGCGATGTTGCGAACAGCTTTTTTTTGTAATATGTGAATTCTCGCAATGTTTCGTTGTGTTGTGGTCAGCCATACCAAACTGCAATAATTAATATGCGATGCGAAGAGTGCATGATAAATTTGTATTTTCACTTGCAGTGGAAGAATAGTGCGACAACGCGACATAGCTCCTGTGCTCACTGAAAGCTTTTGCACAAATTGTCAACGTGAGTGTCCCATGAGAGATTCGAGTTAAATGTAACGCCAAGAATTTTATATTCATTAACAACTTCAATCATGTGTCCGTCGCAGTAAATAACTTGCTCTAACTTAATTGATTTATTTTTGGCACGGAAAAAGAGTACTTTGGTTTTAGTTGGATTAATTTTAAGGCAGTTAGAATGTGACCAGAATACTAGCTTTTCAAGGACGTGATTACACTTTGACGCTAGAGCTTTTTCATCAGGTCCAGAGAGCAGGATAGTGCTGTCATCCGCATATACAATAAATTTTGAGCTTGCATCAATACTGACTATATCGTTAATATATACGTTAAAGAAAAGAGGACCCAAAATACTACCTTGCGGCACGCCGTGTTTTATAAGAAGGGGTGATGAGCGATAATTGCCAATACACACACACTGACTCCTGCTTGTGAGATATGAACGGAATAATTCGAGCTGCTTACCGCGAACCCCGTAGTCTGATAGTTTTAGTAGAAGGATGTTATGGTTCAGTGAATCGAAAGCCTTACTATAATCAACGAAGAGACCGAGAGTTAGAAGCTTATTTTCAATGTTATGTAGCACACACTCTTTCAGAGTTAATAAAGCTGTTTCAGTGGAACGCCCTTTCCTAAAACCGAACTGTGCGTCAGAAAGCAAATGTATTTTGTCAAAGAAGTTAGTCAGTCGAGAAAACAATATTTTTTCTAAGCCTTTCGAAAAAACTGGAATTACAGATATCGGTCTATAATTTTTCGCGTCATTCTTATTACCACCTTTGTAAATTACAGAAACCTTAGATTTTTTCATTGCATCAGGAAATTCACCTAACTGGATAGCGAGATTAAATATGTAAGCGAGGACAGGTGTGAGGTGTTCTATAACGTATTTTATAGGCTTTATCTGCAAGTTATCTATATCTAAAGCCTTGCTGTTCCTTAGACCTATAAATGTTCGAGAAACATCAGCTTCACTTATATCGTGCAAAGCGAAGCTATCAGCTGGGCAATTTATTGTCGGCCGTATAACCTCTAGGTTGGTATTTGGCAAGGCATGTTCTAAAAAACTTGGTTGAAATGATCCGCAAGCGCCTGTCCGGCAATTTCACGGTTATCAAGCCTTAGCTTTAGGGGCGCCTCCGATTTGTTTTCACGGCCCAGAACCTTATTTAACGTTTTCCACACGACTTCTGGTTGTTGCTTTTTAATATCAGAGAAGAGTTGCTGATAATATGCTATCTTTGCTGATTTAAGCTCGGCATTAAGTTTATTTCTGAAAGTTTTAAAATCTTTCAGATCTGAGGACATTCTTGTACGCAAGAAGGTGTGAAATAATTGATTTTTTTATTAATAGCTTTCTTGTGAGCTGGCGTGACCCAAGGTTTTCTTATTCTTTCGATGGTTTAAAAGATCTGAATGGAAAGTGTACGGCATAAATTTGGGAAAATGTTTCAATAAACGTCGAGTATGCGACGTGCACATTCTTAATTTTGCATATAAAAGACCAATCCTGAGCACTAATATCGCGTTTAAATAAACGTAAAGCATCGTCCGATACATACTGCATCGTGATTACGTCCTTTCGACTATTTTTATGAGTTTTGGGTGTTGAGAAAAACATGAAAATTGGGCAGTGGTCACTTATAGCTGATGATATAGTTCCTGCACTCAATACTGTAGTTTCCGCGTTAGTAATGAACAAGTCTAGTGTTGATGAAGTGTTTTCGGTAATGCGTGTCGGCGTAGTGATTATATTCTTAAACCCTACTGAACATATAGTGTTGTTGAAATCTTGGACGTAGGAGTTGGTTTCAAGAATATTAATGTTAAAATCTCCACCGCAAACTAGTTTGAGATTATTAGTTGATACGAAATGCAAAAATTTCTCAAAAAAGTTCATAACTGTCCAAAATTCCCATTTGGGGGGCGATACACAACAGCCACAACGTCGGAGTTTTGCTTTAGTGTAAGTATCTCGTAATCATTGGTGCTGCAAGTGTAATCTGATATTACATCATATTCTCTAGAAGCTTCCGCGTAAATAGCGACACCACCACCCCTACGATTACTGCGATTGATGAAGAAGTTTTTGTATCCATTAAGATGGAGCATCGCACAGCCGTCATAGTACCATGTTTCCGTAAGCATAAAAATACCATAGCGAAAAGAAAATTGGTCTAGGAAATAAGAAATCTTATCATACTTAGAAAGGGCAGAGCGTGCGTTGATATGCAAAACAGAACTGTGCGCAGCAGAATACGGAAGAATTTCATGGGGCAATGCAAAATCGTGATAGTGCATTTTGAAAGATGGAACTGTACACACAACAAAAAAAATAAAAAGTTCGGACTACACCGATTGTATCTTAGTGAGGTCGTCTTCACAAGTGATGGCTATTGCGTTAGAAGTATCTGACTATCTCAGAGGCCACGGCGCTGATTATTCTACATGCTATATACTGCAGACATTAAACACTTGAAAAGGAATTTAAACAGCCCGTGCCTCTAAAAAAATATCGTTAGTAAAAGTTTCTGACACTTTTCTTCAATGGGTGCGCTTCTGCACTCAGTAGAATGACAAAAAAATAAAAATTGGCCGCGTATCTGCGTCCTTCGCTGCAAATGTCGTGCAAAGACGATAGAAGAAGCGCTCTGTGAGATATGGACGCTATCTGTTAATACGTCGGGAAACATGAGTGCTGTGTTGCGTGCTGGTAGTCCCGGCGCAGCAGCAGGCGAAGACCGGCGGTGACCAACGTGACCGGCGGGGACGCCAGCCAGCCCGAAAACGCGGTTTGGCGCGAAGCGCTGAAGCAGAGAAAACGTCCACACTCAGCGAGTACTCTTGACACACTCTTTTATTTACACGTCGCCTGGGTAAAACAGGAACGCCAGAGCGGCGCCCACAACCGGCAGCCTGAAGGCCGCCCACAACGCTGCGTTTTCATTTTTTAAATATTTGTTTTCACCTTCTTGGCCTTCTCAAAACTAAAGTTTTTCAGCACCAACCCATGGCATTCGTACAGTGCAATACAGAACCGAAACCGAAACACAACCATGAGCTCGTGCGAAGGGCACGGAGGAAGGCAAATTTAAGCGCAGTCGCATTTTCATCTTTGTTGAAACAGCGCTCACTAGACGACGACGAAGTAAAAGAAGGCACAGGACAGGCGCTGCCTGCCCTGTGCCTTCTTTTACTTCGTCGTCGTCTAGTGAGCGCTGTTTCAACAAAGATGAACGCATACCAACTCGCTCAATCTTCCATTCTTATGCATTTTCAGCGCAGCTTAAGAAACTAGGGTCCTTAAAATTACGTATGTATGCATTTTCTATTAAAGGAACACGCCACCTAATACTTACCTAGTGATGTTGCACCTCAGATATGCATGATATTTACTTTTTGATCGGCAACGTTCACAAGTATGAACAGCCATACCAGTTCAAGACGGCTGGCCCTTGGGCAAGTGGTTCAACTTTGGCCGAGTGGCTGAATCGACGGACGTGCCGACAAATAGAAAGACAGACAGAAAGACAGACCAAAATTTCTGCGTTTAAGTTCCCCAAGAAAGACTATCGTCTTTAAAAAAGAAGATGCCTCTGGTTTGACGACACCACCCAACTTCGTCGACCACCCTTGTTGCGACGCAGCGTTCTACCGTAACCAATGAAATGCAGCGCGCGCTCAGGGATGGGTTTGACCTTTTCGTACTGTTAGCTCGTTAAAAAGGGGATGTCGCCAGAGCTCGGAGAGACTCCGACTTTCGCCAAACTGGGACCATCTGGCATAGCACCACTCTCTGCATACTCCCGAGGTGGAAGCCGCGCATCTCAAAGTCAGACGTGTCGGTCGACGGGTAGTGCGAGCAGGGACGTGCTTCGCAGTGCCAAGCTTTGCACGGCTTTGTGCAAGCTTCCCGCAATTATTTTTGCATATTTCTTTTTAAAGTAAATGGAATACATTTACTATGCCCAACTCCCAAATATACCCCCCTTTTCAGCGCCACGCTGCCGCCGATCCGTTGAACCCTGCGGAGTTCACGCGCCGACGCCGCAAATGGAAACACCGCCGGCGGCGATTGGTGACCGGCGCGCAGCTTGTGCGCCGGTCACCAATTTAAAAGATCCCAAATTTCCTATTTAAAAGACACCATTCTATAATTTTTTCTTAATTCCGATCGTTTGGGTAAAGAATAAAATTCAAAGGTTGTTTCTTTTTCTCGGAACATCTCACTGTGTAGGTAGTGAATAAGTCTACTTAAATAGATAGGAAAAATTTGGCATTGTAACCTGATCATGCATGGCGGTCATTGAGGAATGCGTAAGCTAGCTCTGCCGCAAATTAGCTGCTCCAACAACGCTAAAACCCTACCAGGATTGGTCGACGCTCTTCGTAAACATATTGAGCGAACCAGCCAAAAATATATTCGGTGACAAACTGCGAATGCGTGTAAGCTTTGTCCACAGCCGAAGTCAGCCTGCTAGAGATGGGCAAGGCGGCTCACTGGAGTGAATAGTCTCAGTTTATCGACTCACCGGCTCACGGCTCACTTGATAGTGGGAGGGCGAGGAGACAAGAGCGAGGACACTCCTTTCTCTCGCTCCCCCTCCTCCTGGAATTTAGAATACCTTTCCTATGCAGGCAGCTTGATAGAAACGTTGCCGGCGCTCGTCGCTGCTGAATACCTCCCCCTTGCCCCTGCACCCCTCTGCAAAACGTTCTGCTGATGCACTTGAGCGCCACGCGCTTCCGCGAGGCTCGACAAGCCAATGTTTCACACCACCCCACTCGCTTTTCGGGTTCTGAAACCCGGACATGGTCATGGCCAATTCTGCGGGGACCAGCAGATTGACGCGCCATCTGGGAGCAGTGATACAAAACACAAGATTGCGTGGCGCGGCTCTGCGTACGCTTCTCGCAAGCTGCTCAACGCCGCTCAGTGCTCGCGTGGCTACGAGCGTTTTAATATTAGATCATTTTTGGTCAACAGATCACGGGACAATAAGAAAACCCTACGATTTCGCCAATGGCGTATTTGGATTTTCCCAAATCGTATAATAGAACTCTGTGGCTGAAGCCCAGACACACTAGCGCCAGATTTCCCTCGCGTGTATCATCACGTCCGCCGTGGTGGCGTAGCGGTTACTGTGCTCGGGTGCTGAACCAGAGGCCGCGGTTTCAATCCCGCGCTCCCAGCCGCGACGGTCACATTTTGATGGAGGCGAAATGGTAGAGGCCCGTGCACTGTGCAAGTTTAGTGCGCGTTTAAAGAACACCACATGGTGTTGGCTATCAGGTGTCTCAGCTTGCGACTGCTTCAGCGCAGAGCTGATAGGTGAAGCGATCAAGGCGACGGTGAGTTAAGGCAAATTTCTAAACAGAGGCGTTATATATTCGACATTGGGGCCGACAGCTTATGGGGCTCGCACAGAGGTGCGACGACGACCCGGGATTTCTTCGTTCGCTGTCTCCCTCTCTCCGCGCAGCTTGGTTCTTTTTTAGACCTGGGCGAGTCCTTGCATCAGCCAGTAGGTCGAAGCCTCCAATCAGGAACCGCCGTTGGTCGCTGGCTGGAATCGGATCCGTGGATGATGGGCTTGCCGCACGTTGCGTGAGAAATTGCCGTCGGTTGCGCCAGGCGCATCGCAGGAGTTGCCGAGGGTTGCATGAGACTCCAACTTCAGTTGGTACCTGTTAGTATCAGGCACCTCGCTGGTGTTGACTCTGGTTGCATCAGACAGTCTATCGATATTGACGCTGGTTGCGTGAGACGTTCTACCAGCTTGAATGCCTTGTCGTATCAAGGAAGTTTGGGTTGGGTGCCCTGGCATAACAGCACCCCCACCGCCAGACAACGCGTCGGAAAGACGAGCTGCTTCCACGTGGCTTGGATGCCGGGCGCGCTCGTTCGTCTGGTCCATCCAGGTTCACCTCCAGGGCCATGGGGACATTTGGCTCCACACTTCGTTCCGCGAACAGATCCCCGTCGCCAGGCCGGATCCCGGCTCCAGTGGCTTGTCGCCAAGATGTGTCGACTTGCTTTGCTCGTCTCTTCTGACGATCTTTGGTATCAGTACTTGTTGATCGTTCTGCAACTTCTCAAGAAATGTCCGACAATAGACAACACACGACACAAGCAAGTGCCCTCGGTCACCCGACAGAACACCAGACCTAAATAGAATAATGTATTCCTAACTACGTTTCTGTCGAAATTTTGTTCCCTCTATATCAAGAGGCACAGAAATCTTAAAAGGAGAACTCAAACTTTTACACGTGTAACATACACAATGAAACAGAATTCAAAACAATGTTGGCCCCTTGAGATCACTCAGGACGGAAGCGCTCAGCTGAGGCCGCAATGAGGACTAAATTTTGCACCAATTTGCCAGCGAAAAACCGAAAGGATAGCCGAAGACGGCACTGATTAGAACGCGTGACTCAGTGCGTCTGCGTTCGCGTTTAGCTTTCCTTTCTTGTAACGAACGTTCAAGTTGTGCTGTTGGAGTATGATGCTCCACCTCAGTAACCGGCCGCTTTTGGACGACATATTATTCAACCAGATTAGAGGACAGTGGTCCGTTTCGACCACAAACTTGGAACCGGAGACGTAACAGGCCAGCTTTTGAACGGCCCACACGAGGCAGGCACATTCCTTTTCAGAGGTACTATACGCCTCTTCCCTGCAGCTCAGTTTTCCGCTTAAATACAAAACTGGTCTTTCGTGACCAGTGTCATTTTCCTGGCACAATATAGCTCCCATTCCGCGATCACTCGGGCCGCACTGAATGATAAAGCCCTTGGAAAAGTCGGGTGCCATGAGAACGGGATTTTCGCTTAAGGCTTGTTTAAGCTTGCAAACCGCATTCTCTTTCTCGGAGTCCCATGTCACTTTAACTGGCTCCGACTTTCGAAGTGCGTCAGGAGGGCTGGCAATGGTAGAGTAGATTTGCACGTAATGCTGATAGTATCCCGCTAGCCCTAAGAAAGCCCTTATATCAGACTTGGTGGTTGGTCGTGGATAGTTTACAACGGCGGCTACCTTGATCTCTGAAGGTCGACCCGGCCACGCCCCACAACGTGTCCCAGCTAAGACACCTCAACGTATCCTAGGTGACATTTAGCAGGTTTCGCTGTATGACCCACTTCTTTCAACTTGTTCAACACGACTCGTAAATGTTCGACATGTTCTTCCGAGCTGTTCGAGAAGATGGGCAGTGCGAGCTCGGACAGGCCATTAAGAACGCCGTCCATTAGACTCGCAAAGCAATAAGGCGCATTTTTCAGTCCGACACTCAGCATAAGTGGACGATACGTTCTAAATGAGAACCGAACACGGCGTATCGGCTAGCACGCTCGGTAAGGGGAACCTGCCAATAACCTCGCACGAGGTCTAGCGTGGAAATGTAGTTTGACTTTGACACTGTTTCCACCCTTTCCTCTAGATTTGCTATCGGATAGGTCTGGTCTCGAGTTATGGCGTTAACGCGCCGATAATCGATGCATGGCCTTGGATCCTTTCCCGGCACTTGAAGCAATATTAGAGGAGATGTATAGTCACTCTCACCCGGTACTATGACTCCCAACTCAAGCATTCTATCGATTTCATCTTTCATGATCTGCTTCTGCACTGGGGAACGTCGATATGGTTTACTACGGATTGGTTCCTCACATGTTAGCTCGATGTCGTGCTTAATAACCGTCGTTTTTCCGGGACGGCTGGAAAACACGTCTTTAAATCCAGAAACAATCCTTCTCAAGTCCTCCTTCTGGACTTGACTTAACCTTGGCTCCAGGTTCGACTGTTCCAATATCATCTCTGAACCCCTTTCGCTTATTTCGCTAGAAGTCAGAATTTCTGCTCCTTCCTCCTCTGAAGCATTCAAAAGCAGATTTACGACCGCCTGACCTTGAACGTACAGTTTCATCAAGTTGCTGTGATAAATGTTGTTAGACCGCTTTCCTAATTTCACTTCGTAGTCGGTATCGGAAAGCTTCGATATTACTTTAGCGGGGCCCTCCAAATGAACCTCCACCATGTTCTTCTTGGAAGGCTGCAGCAACATTACCTGACTTCCCACTTCGAAGGTACGTTTTTGTACCGATTTGTCGTAGTATTTATTCGACAATAATTGCGCTGCCTTGATGTGGCTCTCCACAAGATCTTTTGGTTTTCCGAGCCTCTGAAGGAGGTCGAGAACATAAGCAACTACATTCGGGTCCTCATCATATCCCTCCCAGGATTCGCGTAGCATTCGCAAAGGTGATCTTAAACTCCGGCCATATACAAGCTCTGCGGGGCTAAAGCCAGTGCTCTCATGAGGAGCAGACCTCAAAGCAAACATATCGGGAGGAATACATGCTTCCCAGTCGCATTTGTGCTCATAACAAAGAGCTCTCAGTATACGTTTGAGAACTGAATGCATACGCTCTACCGGATTAGATTGCGGGTGATGGATCGAGCTGTGCACCACCTTGATTCCACATTTATCCAAAAAGGTAGAGGTAAGGCAACTAGTGAAGACGCTACCATCGTCGCATTGAATTTTAGAAGGAAATCCGACACGCGTGAATATCGAGAGCAGAGCGTCCACGACGTGAGGAGAACTGAGCTCTCTAAGAGGTACCGCTTCTGGAAATTTTGTTGCTACCCAGAGGGCAGTCAGGATGCATCGACAACACTGCCTTGACTCCGGCAATGGCCCAACAATGTCGATAACTAGGCGCCGAAAAGGTTCTGTTATAACTGACACAAGCTTCATGGGTGCCTTCCACTTGTCCGTGGATTTCCCACCCTCTGACAAGTGTCGCAAGAGCGCACATAGTGTTCGGTATCTTTCCAGCATTTCGGCCAGTAAAACTCAAGGGAAATTCTAGCCTTGGTCTTCTTCAAGCCGAGATGCCCTGCGCACGCGTTTTCGTGTACATCTGTGTAGCAACGTTACAATAGCCCAGATTTCTCATAAAAGGAAACATTCTTTTTCTTTACTCCGAATTTTACGCTTTACATTAGCGCTTTCATAGAGATGTCTTCACGCTGCTCTCGAATGAGCGTCGCTCGATCAACCCTCGACGGCTCACACCAACTTTCAGCTACAGGCTTGAGCGTACGGCCTACCTCGCCCAACGGCGCCACTTCGGTTTCTCCGCCGACGGAGACGACTCTACCCGCTTCAGCTGCAGGCGGCTCGAGTAACCCACCCCGAGAGTTTTCTGTCCGAGGCTTGCTCGATTCGCTACCAAGGTCATGCAGCTCGGCCGCTTATCCAGGTGGTGTTGTACTACAGGAACGAGATCAAGTTCCTGTGAGAGCTTCTGCGCTTGCGATCGCGTGAGGGTCGTGTATGCAACGCTTGGAAAGAACGATTTACCCTGCTCTTTGAGAAGCAAGTGCTCTGCTCCTAGGCGACTTGCCTGATCCATGAGCACTCTCCTGTCAAGTCGTTCGCAGACACTAATGAAGGATGGACAACGTCCATAGTTGCCGCTGAGTCTCCAAGTGCTCGACACCTTTCCCCATTGACGCTAATCTCCTGAATATACGGTTCTAACAACCGCATGTTCTTTTCTGATTCACGGATCATTGTGAAAGCAACCTTTTGTTTACAATTTACCGTGATGTGCCCTTCTTTTTTGCAATTATAACAGATTAGCGGCTTCCGTGACTCAAACGCCCGTGTAGTATCAGTACGCTCTTTCGGAAGCTCACTCGACTTCTGCGCTTCCGTTTGTCCTTCCCTCAGAACCTCCTTCGTAAAAGACGCGTCTTTTCTCAAAAACGGTGCGGAGCAGGTTTCCGGTCATCAGGTTTTTTTGAAAGCCCTCTTTTCTCTCAGCTCTTTCAACACGCATGGCCCTACTGTGCAAGTTTCTACGAGATTAGTACCCTTCAGCTAACTCTGCTGGCTTGTTTAGCTGTACTTCTCCAAGCTTATCCTGCAGCCAAAGCATGACTTTATCATCGATGCAGCGGTAGATTACAGCGGTAGAATACAGCGGACATCTTCGCCCTTTAGCCATTAAATTAAATCAGCTTTAGGACGCAACGCGAAGTCAACGTGTGACTCATTACCCATTTTTGCATACCGGAACCTTTGCCGGAAAACCTTGGGTGATAATTTATATCTGCTCAAGGAAGCCTCCTTGACCTCGTCATAGCTCTCAAAAGCCTCCCTCGACAAACACGTTATCACGTCGGATACTTCCCCGGGAAGCAGAGCTAACAGGTTCTGAGACCGCTCGAGAGACCGCTCGATGCCATTTCTGTCGCAGACGTGTTCAAACTTTACAAGATGCTTCGCCATGTCCTCGCCCACTACGAACGGTGGCAGTTGGTCCCGAATTCTATGACCGCTGGCCTCATCCGTCGCCGAAGCTACGCTAGGAACTTGCGAACACTGACGGAGTGCCAATTCTATTCTTTTCATCTCGAGGCGCTCTTCGCGTTCCTCGCGCTCGCGGCGTTCTCGCCTTTCCGCCTCTTCACGCTCACGGAGTTCTCTTCTCTCCGCCTATTCGCGCTCACGAAATACTCGCCTTTCGGCCTCCTCGCGGTCACGGCGTTCTTTGACATCCGCCCAGGCCTCATCGACTTCCTCGGCCGTTACTCCCTCCTTCTGCATGATCTCAAGGATCGCTAGCTTTCGTTTCGCACGGCCCAGAGTAAGGCCGAGTTCTTCACAAATTTCAACGAGTTCCTTCACTTTAAGGTTCTCCATCGTTCACACTAGCCTCGTGCTATTTGCCCTCGTTAGAATCTACTTGCCGCATCCCCTATAAGTCTACTAGAAAGACACGCAAGCAATTCTCAACCTGCGGTGTTTACACCCTCCGCATTAACTTTGGTTTCAAAGCGCTCCGACTTGGCTCGAAACAATCAAAGCTCAATCCAATACTTCACAACACCTTCTCTAATCTACGGTAACCTGTGCTAGAGAAGTCTGGTGAACTGAAGGGAAAACATCAGGCACTCACCGCATCGAGGTTGCTGACGCCGTCCGATCCCGCAGCTGCCATCCACTGTAGGGTATCGGATGTCTCAGCTTGCGACTGCTTCTGCGGAGAGCTGATAGACGGAGCGATCAAGGCGACGGTGAGTTAAGGCACATTTATATACATATAAACAGAGGCGTTACATATTCGGCGCTGGGGCCGACAGCTTATCGGGCTCGCACAGCGGTGCGACGACTACCCGGGATTTCTTCGCTCGCTGTCTCTCACTCTCCGCGCAGCTTGATTCTTTTATAGCCCTGGGCGATCGCTTGCATCAGCCAGGAGTTCGAAGCCTCCAATCAGGAACCGCCGTTGGTCGCTGGTTCGAACCGGATCCGCGGATGAGAGGGCTTGCCGCACGTTGCGGGAGAGATTTCCGTCGGTTGCGTCAGACGCAGCGCCGGAGTTGCCGGGGATTGCGTAAGACTCCAGCCTCGTTGCATCAGTTGGTGTTGACGCTGGTTGCATCGACAGTCTATCAGCTTGAATGCCTTGTCGAAGCAAGGAAGTTTGGGTTGGGAGCCCTGGCATAACAGGAGTCCCCCACTACTGCGTGCCTCGTAATAATACCTTGGTTTTGGCTCATCAAGCCCCAGCAATTGGTTTTATTACAGTTTGCAACATGATGTCTAACACTGGCTCTTTCACCGGCTATTGACGGTGAATGTCGTCTATTGACGATTAATGATGGCTACACATTTGGCATTGGAATTGAATAGGTGAGGGGGCCCGCCTCTTAAACAACGGAATCGTACAGACGGCGTCACGTTCACGATACGCCTGGGACATCCGAAGCGTTCGGCGATGCGGCATATTTTGCGCTAGAGTTGCCTGCGTGTCTCATCTGGTCACATGTAACATAGAACTCGATCAGGCACATGAAAGTATCATGCACTCGTTCACTCTTTCGTAACTATGAATATCAGTGCCTCGTTTGGTTGAAATTGCCTCTGGATTGGTGAGGAATTAGAACCACATACGTAGAGGCATTATTATTAGTATTATTTTTTGGTTTGAATACATAGAAAACACCAAGACACAGAGGAAATAGGGAGGGAACAGGCTGACAACAGCCACAGGCAAATCTATACAGTTTCATAATGTTGCAGACATTTGGTTAAAAGATGTAGTTCAAACATAATTTCCTTTTCGCCGGACGTGTTATTCCATGATTCATAGATGATGACATTTGGAGCGGACGCAAAACTCTGCATTGTAACCATATCGAGCACGGAGGCTTCTCAAGCTAACTTAAACCAAGCGTGCGCGGGTATAGTCGGCTCCATTGGCAGTGTCCGCAAGTTCGCCAAGGTTAACGGAGAAACAGACTACGGCTGTCCCATAGTAGAGTACATGTAATACTCAAAACGTTCAGAAATTTTTCAAAGCCAAACACCTTAGCACCCGCCAACAGTAGAGTAGATGATGCGCTTGGTGTTCAACTTTCATTGCGAAGTTTTCGTACCAGCCCTTTCCCGATGTCGTGCGACTAAAACTCACGTGAATAAGCGCTTTCACCATGTGTTACTGAAGGGACAGTGAACAAACTTGGTGGGACCCACGCTTGCACAATGTCCATAGACAGGAAGCATATAAATTATTTTGTCGACGATCAAGCGACCATGGGGAGGGGGAGTCTCGTCAGAGGGAGGAAGAGAAGAAGGTAATGAGAGCAGCCTCCTAGATGATGTGTGACATACAGGGGGAGGGAGTGGCTATAACTAATGGCGTTTGCGGAAATATATTAACCGGAGGGGAGGCACATGGACCTCGCCGCCCGAAATGCAGGGGCACTCCTGATCCTAACCAATCCTGTCCCAAGCGAACGCGTTGGCAGTGGCCGATGGTCTGAATATACTGTGACTCCTGGTTGCCCAAGTATGTATCCTTTGAATGTCATACAGCCATGAAATATGGCTAGCGTTTGTTTTTCAATTTTCGCATATTTCTGGTGCGCAGCGGTTAATGAGCGGGAAGAATAGGCTATAGGGTGGTCAGCTTGTGAGAGGACTGCGTCGACGGCATACTGGCTCGCGTCAACAGACAATCTGTGTGCTTTGGACTGGCCAAAATAAGCTAGGACTGGCGCTGTCGCAAGATTACCTCGGAACCGTTGGGAGCTGTTTTACTGCACTTCAGTTCACGTCCCAGCGACGTACTTCTTAAGCAGCTTCCGAATAGGTGCGGATGCAACAGACAGGTTTGGGATGAAACGTGAAACAAAGTTGATCATTCCAAGAAATATTTGGAGCTCCTTACGGTTCTTTGGTGCAGGTACTTGCATTATGTCTTGCACTCTGTCTAGGTTCAGTGACAGACTGTCTGCAGTGAGGAGACGGCCCATGTAACACACGCTGGACTGCAAAAATTGGCACTTTTTCTATTCAGCTTTACATGTCATTCTCTGCAGCGTTCAAGCAATGCGCTGAGGGTTCTGTCATGCTCGTGCCCTGTCATTCCCCAGACTAATATAGCGTCCATCACGATCGCTACGCCAGCCAAACTTCCAATCACTTCACGCATGGCTCGTTGAAAAACCTCTGAAAAACATGTGCCTTCCGAACGGTGTGCTCATGGCACAAACACGCGAACTTTGTTCGTCAAGGGTTATTTGCCAAAACCCTCAAGCAGTGTCGAGGGTGGAAAAATACTTTGCTACTTGCAGCCGCGGCAGTACGTCTTCCAAAGTTGTCAGATGGTAATGCTCTCGCAAAATCGCCTTGTTTGCATCTGAAGGGCCCAAACATATGCGTACCTTACCATTCTTTAGTACTACGACCATATGGCTGGACCATGAGCACGGCTCATTCACCTCTGCGATGATGCTGTCGCGTTCCATCACGTCTAGCTTTTTTTTTTCGCTGGTTCTTCAAGGGCGACAGAATGTGAGAAGGGCCTGGGGGGGCCCACCTGCACCACTAATGTATCGCAGGTAATTCAAGGGCGACAGCAATTATGCTTGCTCAGGCTTCGAGTGCGGCACACACTTGCAAAATAGTTTCGGCCATTACATTTCTTGCAATATTTCCCTATCGCCGGACATATTGCAGCTTTGTGGCGTTGAAACCCGCATTTGGGGCAGGGGGCGTTTCTTTCTTCTACCACGTCAATGCTTCTTTTGGAGTCAAAACAAGTGCTGCCTCGGATTTCAGCGACCTGTTCTTTGCTCTGTCCTTTAGCACGACATATGTCAACTGTTTTGGCATAGGTGGGATTTCCAGAGATAAGTCTCTGCTGAAGTTCTTTCTCTCGTATCCCAAGGATTATCCTACAGTGTAGAAGCATATCTTCAAGCTCTCCAAATTCGCATTGAGCTGCTATAATTCTGATCTCTGTGAGCCAATAGTTAAATGGCTCGCCTTTTCGCTGGTTTCTGGAACCGAACCGAAACTCTTTAAAGGTGAGGTTTGTAACTGGTTTGTAGTTGTCTTCGAGCTTCTGAGTTAAAGCTTTCAGGTCATTCTTCTGCTCCTCGTCCAAAAACTTAAAGGTTCGAAAAACATGCCTTGCCACTTCGCCAATTGTCATTAAAAATGTAGCGGCCTGAACATCCTGCGGCTGTAGCTTCAGTTTTGTTGTTATTGCGAAAAGTTTGAACTCACTATTCCGGATGTTCCATTTATGGTAAACGTCACCAGTGGTGTTGAGAGGCTTGCGGGCGGTAGGAGTGTCGAACTCATCGTTGTGTCTGCAGTTCTTCACGATTCGACCGTTGTCTCGGACTTGGGCATGAGGGACGCTCGTCCCGTATTGCCTCCGTTAAAGCTGTGGTCGCAAGGAAACATTTTCTGCACGGCGGGGGCTAATTGCCGTGAGCACTTCAGGCACCATGTAAGCCAG
Source organism: Rhipicephalus sanguineus (assembly GCF_013339695.2). Lineage (NCBI taxonomy): Eukaryota > Metazoa > Arthropoda > Arachnida > Ixodida > Ixodidae > Rhipicephalus > Rhipicephalus sanguineus. Next base: position 107,296,551 of record NC_051183.1, read on the forward strand.
ACGAGTAGCAAGGAACAAAAATCATTTATTCAGTAACGCAGCCGAGTATTTAAGGAGGCTAGCGATAAGCGGTGGGAGCGCTTATCGCTAGCCTCCTTAAACATGCGCGTAGGTTGATGTGCAAGCACGGCTTTGCGCTCCATTGCACGACTGGTATGCGCAATTGCTCGAGATAGTCACGACATCACGTTGTGAGTCTGGCTGCCAGGAGTAATGTTGGCTGTTATACAACTGTTCGTATGAAAATGGCACCGATATTAGATGAACTAAAGATGTTAGAAGCGAAAGTTGCACTTCACTTAGCCATATGTTATCGCGTTCAATTTCCTGTACACTGTGCTGGCTTTGAGGGTTTTCCTGGTCCAAGGGGGGAGGAGCATAATGACGCTAGCTTGACGAACGATCCATATCCGACAAGCTTCTGTTTTTCTGCTTGGGTTAACCAGTCGTTCCGCTAACGCGTCTGTGGCTTTTCTGATGGTGTGAATCTCAGCGGCGCGGCACCACCGAACTCCGGAAAGGCCGACTTTCGTGGCCAATTTTCATAATTTCTGTTTTGTGAAATGACACACGAACGCACAGCATGACGCTTCGGACATTCAAGGCGTGGTTATTGGCGGCGGCGACTGCCTGCTCCAGCCTGGCCACATGGTGCCTGGCGAACCTGATACGCTCTCTGCGTTTCACTCCTACTTGTGAAAGTGACCACGTGCTGTACCGACCTCTCTTTAATGTTCAGCGACTTCTCAACATCATATGGCGGAAATGAAACTACATTTTCAACGCATTCTACATTGCCATCGAAATTGTCTGCCGGGTCGGCCGTTCCCGATTTGGCAGGAGACTGTGCCAATAGAGCCACTGAAACTTGCGATGACCAGGCACAGAGAAACGTCGTTTCCTAACGACGCCAACTGTCTGTGAAAGGACTGCACGCCGAACGGGTGAGCTGGCCCCGCTTGAGCATTTGAGCAAGCGCTCAGAGACGACGTGGAACAAAGCACTTCGTTAGATCTGCTCGCAGAAACTATAATTGTTCAGTGTCACATATCCAATAACTGCATACTAGTTCGCTAGGAGTGCCATGTTCCCAAACGTTTATGCTATCGTGTTCAGGCGCAAACGTTTTAAACCACGTATTCGTGAAAGACGTATCTGTCTTTCAATGTCTACCTCAACCGATGGCATGCTTTGTTGCAAGATCGCTTGCACGTGGGCGACTTCTGCATATTTGATACAAATTTCTTGTACACTTCGCCATCTTCTTTCGGGACCTTTTCGCTCGACTTCACCCTTGGCATGCTGAAATTTGATGATCGTATCAACGTGTATGTCATAAGTTTATTAAAGTGTACTTGTGTTTATATGAGTTTATTTATATGTACTCATAGGTGTATTTCTTATAAAATTTCATACAGTCTCATAAACAGCATTCCATGAGAGCAGCATCAGAAGTGCTACACGGCTTATGGACTGCTTAGATATCTTAAAATAATAAAAATTTGTGGAGGGCGGAACCATGTAGGGAAGGATCTTTCAGCTCCACTAACGTTAAACATCTGGAGGGGCGAAGCATCCAGTGTGCGCCCGTGTTTCCCACAACAAAATCACTGCTCATGTGCAATGAGCGGCAGAAGAAAGATTAGACACAGAGACCCACAGTCCGCCTTTATATAGCGTGCACGCTGCGAATATTTATTGTTCAACAACGCACAAGCGAAATCTCCCAGCGGCGCTATATTGAAGGTCAACATCCAGTTCCAATGTATAAGGGGTGGCCGGTGAAGGGTTGTGCAGCGCGAGCAGTCGGTGTTTCCGAGAAACTCGCTACCAAACGCTGCCTACGTCGGTGTTGTCTCTCGCGGGCGAGGGTGCGTTCTTGTTCCTCGCAATCTGACAGTTCAGGATTCATCAGAGAAGGAGCTTTTTGATAATGAACGGGCGCTGTTCGCTCTCTCCCGCCACACGGCGAGCACTGAGGGGGTCGCGCCCTCTGTTGTGCTCAAGCAAATGGGCAGGACGATGTGTCCAACCAAATGACTCCCGACGATTCACGCGGCGACAGCAGACGACGATGCACCGCCGACAAGCCGAGACCCTAAGGTGTTTCCTCCGAAAAAAAGAAATATTGTCAATATTTATACACAAATAAGCAATCAATATACAACAATTCACCGATATAAGGTAATGACTGAATTATAAATATGCTGATAAAGTAAATATAAATTCTAAGAAGGCACACATTTATAGAAACCATAATATAGGATGACGTTCTTAAAGATTATGCAATGAAAATGAAGTGTACGCTAGCTTTCGCACGAAATAAAACCACCGCAATAAAATCACGCAATAAAGAAGTCCTGAAATGTAAATCCATAAAGACATGCCAAAAATAAATGCAAGTAAATCGGTAAATATGGAAATGCCTGTAAAGGTGGTTGATGGTCGGATAAAAGAATTTATTGGAAAGTCTTGAGGCTCGGATGAATAAATATTTGATTGGGTTGAACTATCGTGATATCAGGAAGGTCGTCCTTCCAACAGATGATACTTCGAAGGGCATGTGGGTTGAATGTGTGTTTCATAACAAGGAGCACAATATTTTTCCAGCCTTGACCTGCGCTGCAATTACTGGCAAACTCCCATGCACGAGGATGATAAGGAAAAAGCTGACTTTGCCACAGCTGACGGACTGTAGGATTTAAACGCCATGCCTCTTGGCCTCTTCAATGTGCCAGCAACTTTTGAACGAATGATGGACACTGTACTGCAGGGCCTTAAGTGGAAGCCATACAAATGTTACCTCGACGACGTGGTCATATTTTCTTCAACAATCGAAGAGCACTACATTTGCTACAACGACGCTGTACAGACGGATATACCCGTACGTTTACACACCACAATGCAATGCTTGCGAGGTGGCTCGCGCCAACCTCGACCACATTATCTGGGCATGTCCTGCAGCGACACACACCATAAAACAGAGCAAGAACCCCAAATTTAAGGTAGCCACGCCCGAGCAGCGGGAGGCTATGCTGCTCAGCACGTGCCCGGATGACCAACTCTAGGCAGTCCGGCTGGCTGAAGACGCCGCCAAGACGCAATGTCTGGCCGCCGTTTGAAAATCTCAGCTAACGTCGCCATTTGAAAGAAGGGCTCTCCCATACCTCATTCATGAGTCATTTCTGAAAGGGATTGGACCTCAGGATTAGAGAAACATATCAATACCGATCTCCACAGTGAGTAAAATTTGGACTGAAGCAAAGAGTTTTCGTTCCGCGGTTATTTTCGTTCCGCAGGTGACCGCATGGGGTGGCTCGCGAAAAAAAAAAAGTCTTAGGACCAGTCACGCCGTGAAGCTTACCCGAACAAAGCGGTAATAATCATTATAGGCGATAAAATAATAATTGTTGGGGTTGCACGTCCCCAAACCAAAGTATGACTATGAGAGAAGCCGTAGTGGAGGGCTTCGGAAATTTCGACCACCTTGGTTTACTTAACGCCCCTCTAAATCTAAGTTGACGGGCCTCAAGCATTCTCGCCTCTATCAAAAATGCAGCCGCCTCGGCTGGTATTCGATCCTGCTCGCGCGAAAAAATGTGGAACACTATTTCGCATTGTCAAAAACAGCCACAAAGTCATGAAAAATATGGTAAGAGAACTGTCATGTGCAGGTCGCGGGCCGCTGCCGAAAACTTGCGTCCAACGGGCCGAGTGTTTCAGACCACTGCACAAGAGACCTATAGTTTAAAGTGCTTAGCGGTATAGCGTGCTTAGTGGAATAGTGGGATCTAAATGCACATGCGGAGTACGCTAACCGACCCGTAGCGTTTACCGCACGCACGCTATTTCTCAAATTTAGTATTATCGTATTTCCGCGGTTTACCGGTATAGTGCGCGTAAAACATGGCGGTAGTTTCGGACATTCGCTTCGAACTGAAGCTGGCGTTGCTTTTCAGGGATTAACTTCGTTCGCAGCAAATGACTGTTCTGAATGGCTTCGCTTGCCTCCAGGCAGCTTCGACGACCGAGTATTACGGATAACTTAGCGGATATCTTGAGATCGCTTCCCATTTTGAATGTTCCTAGGCCTAACAAGAAGATCGCTGTACGCACATCTGCAACATATATATTTTCGCGCAGGGGCGTGGTTCAAATTTATTTACTTTTATTTCAACTAAAAAAGTAGTAATATTGCTGTATACGGGGATACAGGCGATCAGTTTCACGTTTCTTTCTCTCGTCACTTTTTTAACCGCATTCATCCTCCGCTAGATGACGCCGCAGTCACAGCATGGGCAAGATAACACTATCCCGCTATACTAAAACTGACTGTCCGCAACGAACGTTTGCGGCACGCTAACGCTATTTCCTTAACCCCCGCTATGACGCTAACACTAAACTAAACGTGCGTACTATCAGGAAACTTGAACGTTCGGGAGAAACATTAATTCCGAACATTGCACTAATTCTCCATGTACAGAAAAAGATTGCCGCCGTTCCTGAAGGACCAGTGGCCAAGAATGCACGTGGGAAGTTAGAATCGGTCTTGGACAAGAATGATGGATTTTCTGTCCTTAAATAAGTGTCAGAAGTCCTTGCTCGTGAGCACTCTAGAATGCCAGTGTTGTTTACGCCCCCAAATCTACCCGAGTAGAACTGCAACACGATAACATTTGTCGATGCCGCGCGTTCCTTCTTAACGCACGAGCTCATTCTCAGTGACGAGAGGTACAATTTTGAATCCGGAGATGTTGGTAGTTTCCTATTGCTTCTACAATTTTCACAGTGATTGGTAGAGTACGTTTTGCGTGCTCTAAAAACAGATGCCTTCAATCCTTTGCATTTCAATTGGGTGGAAGTGTATTTGGCAGTGTTGGAACGCCTTGCCTGTACATCGTCTTGTTCCCATTAAATATACGTCTGTGTTTCTTGCGTCTTAATTTAATTGCGTCATTCAGACATAGTGAAGCGCGTTTTAGATCAGCATTTGAAGCTGTCAGTATTATTTCTTCATGTCGGTTTCACTATATGCGACGGTCGGGTAAGCGACAGTGGCCATTGAAAACGAATGTCAACAGTGTGCGTCTTGAAAGTCAAATGACCGTCATTATTCCGGCAGACTTATGGCACAACTGCATAGCTATGTTCAACTCCTAACTCCTTAGTGCCATCACAAACAATACCATCTTTTTTTGTTTTTCTGTCGTAGATACAAGTCGCGCACGTCTTCGCTTGAAATTATTTGCAATTATCTAAAAAAATGATTGTACCTATATGTACGACGTCGGATGCCTAAAACGTTGTTTTGCCCGCCTATTATTGGCGCCTAAAACAAGCTTTTTTAATACCTAAAAATCCGCCCTCTAACGATCAAAAGTGATATCAAGGAGGGATTCTACGTCATAATGAAAAAAAGAATTAGCGTACCTTGTACTGGAGGCGCAAAACTCAAGAAACAGTGGAGATGATGGGCGCTGTGAAGTTTTGGAAATGTTCTCAATTTTTCTTCCTCCATTTCAACCTTCTTCTCTCTTCTCTTGGTCTTTTATATTTCTTTTTTTCTCTATTTATTTCTTTTTCTTCACTTCTTTCTCTCTACTTCATTTCCTTTCTTGCTCTTTCTCTCTTTATTCATCGTTCACTCTTTCCTCTCTCCATTCCTCGCTTGCTTCATTCTTCTTTCTATCTTTCCTCTCTCTCTCTATCTTTCACTCTATTTCCTTCTCACTCTGTGTTTTGTTCTCTCTTTATCTCGCTATTTTTCTCTTCCTCATCCTGCCTACGCCATGTTTTACTCTCTCCCCTCCTCCTTTCCCTCCTCTCACCATCACATCTCTTCCTGCACTATACTGTACACGCCTCCGGTATTCTCCGCTGGTGTGCCTGGATGGACGAATGGTTATGACGCTCGCCTTCGGATTGAGGGTACGGGGGCTTGAATCCCGCCTCGTGAAGAGTCTCTTTTTGTCCAAGAATTTCTCTTCCTCTCTATATAACACTTTCTTTCTTTCTCTCTCTCTTTCGTTCTCTTCTTTTCCATCTCTCTGTAGGCGTTCTCTGAACCATTATCCTTGTTCCAGATCACGCCGGAGACATCGGCGCACGTGTTCTGGAGGCGAAGCAGAAGCACAAATATGAAGAAGTGGATGTAGAGAGCGCGTGCTGTTTCATGCTGATGATGAATTGCGTTTCCGGCGAAAAAATTACAGCGACCTTAAACAGCGTCGCAATTAAAATTCCCTTGTCGAATTAACCTCCCACTCTTGAGCAATACCTAATCTGCAGGTTTTGGATCGTGTCAACTTACCTTATTCGTGCAAAATGATGCCTAGCCTCGTTTTCATGCTGCTGCTTAGCACAATGTCATTTATTTTTAGGAAAACCAGGACTTACAAAACATACGCCTGCCGCTCAGATTACTTATGTGAGACAGTAAGTAAAAACAAATGTAGAAAAATTCTCAGCGAAAAAGCCGGAACTTCCGACGGCCACTTCTCAGCATTTGTGTCTGTTGTTCGCATGTATCTCACGCTGTAAGTGACCGTTAAATCTAATGTATTAGCGCAATTTATGTGTTTTCCTTTGTGACCTATGTGGAAATATGCGTTGCTCTCATGTTCTGAGCTATGCTCTACGTTATATATTTTGTAGAACTTCAAAGAGTGGTAAGTTGGGCGTTTTGGCAATGATCCATTATGTAACTGCGCAAAAACGGATGGTGACACAAGAGGAGAGGAAAGCACAAACAGGCGCCGACTATCAACTGAAGCTTTATTGCAAGAACAAGGCAATATAACGGACAGGATAAAAGCAAGAAAGGGTAAAGGGGGAGGAGGAAAAGCCAAGAGGGACCTATATCCCTTTCAGTCACGGTGTGTACATTTGTACACATCAACTTCGGAGTCGCATCGCGCACTACGTGTTTCTTCAAATGTCCTGAAACTTAGGGTACACGTTCGTGCAGGCTTCCTGAGTGGACAACTAGCGGTTCTTTAACTTTATTATGCTGCTTGTTGCAAAAATGATAACTTTGTTAGGGACACTACTATGTTCGACGATCGTTCGACGTGCGACGTTCCAGGACCGACGTCAAGAGTATTTTTTTCTTCGCTCGAAAAGCATACAACCAAAAAACACACTGTGCATGCATTTTGAGCCTAATAGTTGATTCATTTTATGCACAGATTGAAGCTGACTGATTGCTGACTGATTCCTTCATTTTATTTCTTGGAATGTAATACTGTGTGCCTTGAAATCATGCCACGCAGAAATGATGCATTTGCAGAGAGTGCATCATAATTCGTGACTGAAAGGGATATCAACGAAAACCCAGGGTACATGAACCATAGCACGCCCGTCATACAGGACGACGGGCGTGCTATGGTTGATGTGCCCTGGGTTTTTGCTGATATGGGTCCCTCTTGGCTTTTTCTCCTCCCCCTTTACCCTTTCTTGCTTTTATCATGTCCGTTATATTGCCTTGTTCTTGTAATAAAGCTTCAGTTGATAGTCGGCGCCTGTTTGTGCTTTCCTCTCCTCTTGTGTCACCGTCCGTTTTTGCGCAGTTACATAATGGAACTTGGAAGGTATGATTCAATCGTGTGTATGTACATACAATTGTATTACCTTCCACAGTGATGTACTTTCATAAGTGGACTGTGGAAATAATTTTTAGGGATTATATTATTAAGAAGGAACCGATGTCTTACGTGTAGCGCGTTTGTTTGAACTTTTTGTCGTTCTTCGAGATTGCGCAGTTCATTGACATTATGCAATGCGTCGTGACAACAATACTGTCAAACAAACAAACAGATGCAGGAGAGCTGGCTATCACTGTGGACATAGGAGAATATATCGCAAAGACAGTCGAATATTGTAACCACGAGGCTGACTGGGCTGAGACGAGCGTTATAGTGTAGAAAATAGACTAGTCATGCCACCCGTATATGGAATCGTTTCTTATCCATAATACGCAATTAATGCTAAACAGCAATGACCGCTATCCACCAGCGCAATCTAAGTGTCTCGGTCAAGCATTAAACGGACAGAAGCATACCTTGCCCGTTTTAGTAGTTGAAGCCGAAGGGACTTGAAGATTAAAAGCATTTGAATTTTTTTGTCATTCTATACCTTTTTTTTTCAATCATAGTTCCGCCGCCCGATGATATAACTCATGCATGTCATTCAGTACTGGTATATGGGTGCTAAGGTACGAAAGGTTATAATGTGTACTTATCTAGCCAAACCTGCGATCCGCTCTTAAATTCGCACAGAACGGGCCATGCTGCGCACTTCATCTGTGTGGGGCAACGATTTGCGAAAAAAATGGTGGAGCAATGAAACTTAGAAATATTTAAAGTAGGGCTAAGAATGAACATGATGAAGACAAAGATAATGCTCAATAATCTGGCCAAAGATCAAAAGATTTCTATTGGAAACCATAGATTGGAGGGTATACAAGAATATGTATGCACATGGTTATTGCTGACAGAGGGGCTAAATCACGAAAAGAAAATTCAGCGAATAAAAAGAATGGGTTGGAGCGCATGCGGCAGGCACTTCTAAATAATCACAGCAAATAGGCCGCTGTCACAAAAGCGACAAAAATACAACCACTGAATACTGTCATTTCAAACCCATGGGGCTGAAACGACAAGGGGCTGAGAACAACAAAACAGTGGGGAAAAGGGGAGGGCTACGCAGCATGGAATGGAAGAGCGAACGAAAACAGATAAGAGGACAGCAGAAAGGATCTTTGAACAAACAGGGGTAGTGGATATTCTATTCGAGATCACGCGAAAGAAATGGACCGTTGCTGCCTACGAGATGCGTAGGACAGACAGCAGGTGGAGAGTAAGAGCAACTTAGTAGTTACTAACGGATGGCAAATGCAGTCGAGGAAGGAGTGAGAGTTAGTTAGAGGGGCGAAATTAGAAGGGATAAAATGTGAATATTTTGCGCTGGAAAGGGTAGACTGGAGGCCATTGGGAGAGTTCTTCACATTGCAGTGGACCAAAATTGGCTGAAAATTGAGTGATCACGATAATCGAAAAATGAATGAATGAATGCAAGACATGCAGTGGGCCTGCAATGCTATTCGAGAAGCCGTCTTTACGGGCACGCGGGTCAGCTTTTATTTTATTTCATTGCGTCCCAAGCCCACGCTCACTTTCTGTAACAGACCCTTACACTCCCCGCCTTGCGCTTACCAGGTATTGTCTCCAATATTGGACCAAAAGTATTTTTGCTCCTGCCATGCACTGATGAACAGAATTGGTGGGCCGACTCGGAATTCTACGCATTAAATGTATTACAGCAACGCTTGCCGTGTCGTTACATAAAGAGCACCTTAGAAATGGAATTATTATTATGTTGTTTTTCACACACGCACATTGGCGAGTGTCCACATCTACTCAAAAGCTAGGCCTCCTTAACACAAAGACACATAAATAAATAAATAAATAAGGATCCAACTTCTCTGCCGAAGTGCGTGCGCAAAACACTGAAACGTTACCACGCATGAGCTACACGCGCTGGTCCAGCCACGTGTGAAACACAGAAGCAGCTTTCTTATTATGTAATATTTCTGTTGGGACATCTCAACAATAAGCAAAGAGCTTCTAATAACTTGTTTGCTATGATGTGTTCGCTTAAAGTCGTTCTATCTACTCTAACGAAATCAGAAACGTTCCTATAGGCTTGAAACAAATATCCGGAATGTTTATTAAAATTGAGCATTTGTGATATGCCTGAATCAGCAATGTGTAAGTATCGTTTGAAACATTTTGGTCATTTAATGTGCACAATTCCTATGTAGTCCTGTGTAATTTAAAGCGTGTCTGCCTAGAAACCTGGCTGAATCTAATTCTGCTGAGCCTAGACACGTGACTCTGACTGAACGGAATGGTATTGATGAGTCAGAGCCCTGCTGAGTGGCATTTTCGTCAGTGTGAGTCAGTTACAACACAGACAAGTAGAATAAAGTAAGAATCGTTGCTGGGCGAGTTGGATGAAACCGAAGGAGTGCATTTTAGCCCGAACTATGGAAGAAAGGCAACAGAAGAAGCAGGAGAAATTAGCGCCCGATCTTTCTGCTTTCTCCTACTTCTTCTCGTGCCTTTCTTTCATAGTTTGTGCTTAAATGTACCCCTTCGAAGTAGAATTATTGGGACCGCATTTTGAAGCAGGCGCTCTGTTCTACAGTCCTGCTGATATTTCTTTGATTTTGTGCAGATTACTATGAGCACCGACCATGGGCGTCCGGAGGGGGGTGCAAGGGGGGTCGGCTGCCGCCCCCTGGAATTTCAGATATCTTTCTATGCAGTAGCAATAAGCTACACGCATTCGTTAGCACACAAAAGGTCCGCATATCCGTGTGATACGGCCTTCAGGATTGCCAGCCACCTTTGCACATTATTACATGGTATTGACTAACCTTGCCGGTCAAGTCACAATAGTGACCCCCCCCCCTCTCCCAATGGATGCACCCCCCTGGAAAAATGTCTGCGGCGCCCTTGGCACCGACATTTGCGCCTTTGTTCGAAAGCTGTTTCTTCTGAATCGGGTTTTAGTGCAGAATACCTCTTTTTTTCATTTCCAAAGCCTGCCCTTAGACATAGTAGATACTCTTGTAGTTATCCCTGTGCTGTAAAACAAACATAGAGAAACGCGAATGACGACACATAAGACATTTGAAAAAAAAATATCGTAATGCCAGCGTCTTTGCTGTCATTGTGTATTGCTTCTTTCCGGTATGAATTCGCGAGAAAAAAAATCGGCTGGAGAGATATTGTTTTGTTGTGGCCTACACGACATTGTTATTCTCAAGCGTTCCGAAACATTTGCGTCCGCTCAGTCCTTTTCCATCGATAAAATCAGCGTATCAGTTAAACATTGATTCCGACTTGACTGTGATTCTGCAGGTGTAATTGGATGGCATGTACGGAAGTCTGTATTTACTTATGAGTAATTTTTCTAGGTAAGCGATTTCACTGAAACATCTATGATCATGTATTTTCTACGTGGATAATTCTATTTATCAATACAAAAGCCCTAGATGCCTCGCCAAAGGCCAAAGTTGACTATCGGCGCCGGTGTCGTCAACACTAGTGATGCTAATGATCATTGTCACGTGATTACGTGATCATTGTCATGTGATTACAATGTCATCATGACGTCACAAATCGTGTTGTAGCGTGATAACATCACATAACATCGCCACTTTGCCAAAGGTTTTCCGATCACGGAGGCAGTACGGAAGCCGGTGAGGTTCAAAAAGGTCGCTATATGTTTCCGATCCTGGAGGCAGTGCAAAGCCACGTTAGGTGAAGAAAGCTTTGGGAGGGGCAGGGTCGGTTCCATTAATCGGTTCATAATAAAAAGATCATGGCTTCCGCGTTCGAGTGATCTTAGGGGTGTGCATGAGGGACCCTGTGAGATTTCATTTCTTTGGTGCGCGCCAGTTGTGGATGAGGAGGCCTTTCGCGTATGTCCATAATGTTTTTTTTTTTCCCGGTAGAGGCTTTTTTTCAGACCACCACCATCAACAGCCTTACAGCTAAGACAGTACAAGCTTCTCTCAAAAAGCGGACAGTTACATCAATTGCTGAATAACGTAGGCTACAATATTGTCACAGGCAGTCACTATGGTGAGTGGGCCCGCATCTTTAACTGTCGCACTCTGGTGACGCCGCAACCCTTACAGAACGCGTGCGCTATCCGAACCGCATGGCGACGCAACATATTTTAAGCTACAGTGGCCAGCCCGTCTCACTTGGGCATTCGTAACACGTGGTCTGAGCAGTGCACGCTTACGCATAGCACTATTAAAGAGCGTACCACAATTCGCACCCAGCCAACCGGAAACATCGTTGGCTCGAATGTTATGAAGCCCCAATAAAATAAATGTTCATATAAAAACGATGTAATGGTCCAAGTATATAGTTGTGTGGAATGCATATTATATTGGAGGATAAGTTTAGTTAAGAAAACCGTCTTTTAGTACGCAGGATCAGCAAGGACAATTAATTGAATGAGTTCATTCAAAGAGCAGACTGTTCCCTTCTCAACCGCTGTGATTGTTGTAGTACCTGGAGGACACAAAAACCACCCACGGCTTTCTAGGCGGCCTCTGCGATCCACTTGGGCATTGCAACGGTGCGCTTCCGAAGCTGGTGGAGTGCGACTAAATTAATTGAATGAGTAAATTGAAATAGCAGGACAGTTTTCTTGCGGGTATGCGCCATGAAGATGGCACACACCCGCTACAAAAGTTTTTTTTTTTCATTTTCATTTCTACCCAACTGAAGCAAAAGTTCGCCAGATGCTGGGCCTGGTGCCATTAAGTACCCTCAAAGGGAGCATAATAAGGGCTCCGCAGCGCCACCACGTCAACGCCTAGTGGCGCTCTCCAGAACTGATCGGAGGGCAGCACTATGTTTGGATAAAGTAACGTTAGAAGCGACCGCGGCATTTCATCAAATAGAGCATAATTACTCGGTTTTGTTTTAACAGTAAAGCTGTTCTAGCTCGGCGTAAAATGTGTAACCGTGCCCGCAAACTATCATCATCGTGAAAGGGTATGTAACACAGAATGTGGGCAAATCCGACAACTCACCGCTACGGCCTGGCCTGTAATAACCCTGATGGGTGAGAGAGCGAGCAGAGAGAGAGACAGAGAAATAATGGTTGAAACAAACAGGGAGGCGGAGAAAAATATCGACAAAGACAAAAAAAAATACTCCTGTCGAAAAATAATTCTTCACGAGTCGGGATTCGAACCCACGTACCCTCGTCCCAAAGCGAGCGTCCTAACTCCTCGACTATCCCTGGATTTTTCTTTAAACGCTCGTCTATCCTGCCACGCTATCAGAGCGTAGCATAGCCTTGTATCGTATAGTGTATCAAGGATGTGGATGGGGAGTGAGAGTGAGCAGGAGGAAAAGGAGAGGAAAGAGCAAAGCGTAGCACAGATGAATGAGTGAAATAGAGAGAAAGAAATACAGAAAGAAAAAGAGACAGTGAGAACATCAATGAAACAGAGAGAAAGAAGTAGAGAGAGAGAGAGAGAAGATAGAAAGAAACAGGAAGGAGGCGTTGCGTCCTCTAGCGACCAGATACGCACCGATTCATAATGATGTACTAGTAGCGCAAAAAAAAAGACGAAGACAAGAAAGTGAACACCACAAGCGCTACTAGTACACCATTATGAATCAGTACCAACTAGCTCGCCTTTTGGTTTTGCTTCAGATACGCACCACCTGGCCAAGCCACGCCCACCGATGAAGACATCACGCGCACCATCCGCTCTATATTGCATAGCGTTGGCTGCGCCCGATCGTGTCCAGAGTGCCATGGGGCGTCCTAGGCAAGTACGTATTCCCGAGGAGGAAGACGCATCTCGAAACTAGACGTGTCGTTCGACGGGGACTACGAGCCGCGACGGGCCATTGCTTCGCTGTGCCAAGCATTGTGCGCTTTAGTGCAAACTCCCGCTTTTTTCAGCGTTTTTTTTTCATTGAACGCCAATTAGACCAATGCTCTTACACATTTTCAATTTGAAAGCTGCAGCCCCGATTGAAGAATGCGCCTAACGCCACAGCACCTCGGAAAGAACGGGCAACATGGCATGTAAGGTTCCCGTACGTAGGAGTTTTCAGCTCATTCCAGTGGCCACGCTTTGCAACCTCAGTGGCGAGTGAAATGTGGTCAGGTGACCCCGCTAATATCGAGCTGAGCGTAGACGTCCTTTTTATTTTATTTTGAGTATTTTACGCCAGATAACTTCATACTGCGTGCCCCTATCGCGGCCGTTCGATAACTAAATTGCTCAGCCTTTAGTCTACGCAACCCGCAAGTAATAAACGTAAAGCAATGAAGTCTTGAAAAGTGTTTACATTTATTCTTAGCTTCTAAGCTACTATACGTCAGCTGTGTTCCTCACACTGTGAACAGGTAGAGAACCGTTGTACGCACCGGTATAGAGTGTGGTAGGAGCCAAATATTAAACGGCACAACTAGCTCAAACATTCCTGGAAGGCCGCCATGCTTGGGGTCATATTGCAAGATTATCGGTTTACAATGCAAATTACTTCCGGCTGTGTTAATGGCTTTATTCACAACATACAGAATGAAATGTACCGAGAAAGCAAATAGTGTTTGCAATTTATCATTTAACCAAACGACCCCAAGACAATGAAAATTCCTGGAATGGTGCCGGTTCGATATCGATTAAGTGGCTACGAATTACTCACTAATCAAGGCGAACGTTCAGTAAAAAGCAGCTCCACAGCCATATTTAAAGCTGCCTGAAGTCTCTCCATTCATTCATTCATTCATTCATGAATATATTGACTCCTTCATTCATTCATTCATTCATTCATTCATTCATTCATTCATTCATTCATTCCTATGCCTTGAAGCTTCCTTTTATTGAACCTTTATCTTGAATGGCGAGTAATTCGTTGCCATAAAAACGACATTTAAACAGCACCATTCCAGGAATTTTCCTTGTCTTGCGGTCGTTTTGTTAAAACGTCACATGCAAACATTATTTGCTTTCTCGGTACATTCTATTCCAGAGTTTGTGCATGAAGCTATTAGGATAGCCAGCAGAACTTTGTATTGTAACCCGATCAAGAATGGCGGTCTTCAAGGAAGACTTACGCTGGCTCTGCTGTTACATAGTTGGCTCTGATGACAGTTTGAGGCATGCGTAATTACTTCTACACAGGGTGTGAGAACACAGCTGACGTATACTGTGTTACAAAATTGGGGGACCCTTAAGCTTCGCCTTTAAGAGTTGAACGCGATAGCGAAATCCAGCCCCTAGTGCGCACTTCAACCACTAAGTGCATACTTATTAATGTGTATTGTTACACACACACACGCACGCACGCGCGCGAATTTTACAGGCTTTAAAGCAGGAGTGGCATGGCCTCCAAGATATACGCCGCGCGCCGGCCCTCTCGGATACCACGAAAAGTCGAGACATATTTCTCACAATGCCTCACAGATGGCAGCACATTATCTAGCGTTTGCTGCGTTGGCTTGATATGTTTTCCTGTAGATGGACATAGTTGTCCATTTTTAGAGCTGTATGAAAGTTCGTGTGTGTTTAAGCGGCGATGGCTGCACTATCCCGGCGTTTTTCGACGTAGTTTGATGGCCGCGCGAATGCGCCTACCGTATGGGCTCGTTTTCGTCGTGACACCTAACGAACAAAATGCGTCGAGACTCCTTGCACTGCATGACATTTATGTAGTGTTTTTGTCCGAAGCAGCTGCAAGCAACATCGTGGCTTTGTGGTAAGACACCTGCTTGCCACGCGAACGGCCCGGGTTCGATCCTCATTGGGGCCGAAGATTTTATCGTTTATTTTATTTGCTACTTTCTCGATTTTTCGCTCACGGATGATTTTTCGCTCACAACCAACGGTGCCGACGCCGACAGCAGAATTTCTGCGACACGAGCTCTCTAACGCTACCGCGTTAAAATTAGAGCAAGTGCAAGCGTCGCCCACAACCATCGCTCTCCCACCCACAGAAAATTTGCTTACGTGCTGCGTCCAGCGAACCTTTAACTAATATCAGACGCTACAACATGCATAGGCGCAGTGCATAACGATAAAAAAAGAGCGCCGGATTCCGTCGCATGCTTCAGCCGCGCGTTCGGGCTTGTCGCAACGCATGTGGTTCCATGGAGGAAGGAAAAACTAAGGAAAAGGCCCTGACGTCACATTCGTGAAGCCTCCGCATCGCAAACGCCTGCATTGCCTCCTAGCGAAGGCGCAGCGAAACGTTTCGCGATATCCGCTGCGAAGTTTGGAAGCGCATGCGCGCATCGAGCGAGTCGCGAAACTTTTGCATCCTTTTTTTTCGTTTGTTTTTCGCCGAGCAAGCGGCGTAGTCGATTCACACGAGCTGCTCCTTCTGTGTGTTCGTTAGGAAAGCTACGCAATGCCCAGCTGTCGCGTATACCCGGAGCAAATCGCGTGCACTGTGGACAGTACCGACTACCACTTTTCATGTGTACGTACACGTTCGCTTCATTACTGATCACTAAGGCGTTGTATTTGCATGCGGAGCTCTCGGATGTGCGCTCTGTTGCTTCTTACTCGTTGTGTCAACTCGGAACACACGTAAAATTTTGTTTTTGGCCTCTGACGCGCCGTACACAGCATGCGTTGAAGGCATCGTACGTTTTAGAGGCTGTGTCGTTCAAACGAAAGTGCAATAAACTTTTGTTGTTGTTATCGGACTGCGTGATGTATGTATTGTGCGGTGTGCGCTCGCTGCGTGCTTGCGTTGTGTGCGCACTGGCATTACAAACTTTACGTGCACGATCGCGTATACAATACAGCGGTGTCTTCTTTTCGACGTGAAGTTACGTGCGCCGAATAGCTACTGCGCTCACTCCATATGCACGAGCTAAGAACCGCTAATCGGGCAATAGATCTGGAAATTGGGTTACGAGATAGGAAAAGAAAGTCCTAACGCCCAGCAGAACGCGTAAGTCACTGCTAGGTGAGTTTGAATACGATGAGGCAGGGGCTGAATGTTTTTGATTACGGCACGTACCGGTACTTTCTGTACTGTTGCACAAAAACGCTCCACGAAGAATTTCAGCATGCAGCGCTCGGGCCTGCCACGCACGAACAGCCTAGTAAACGTCTGCTTGCAACATTTTACTGCGTGCGAACCGCACAATACGCGCCAAGTTCACGCCGGGACTACAAATCCGAGCAGAAGCGAACCACCACGGAGAGCACGCCGCGGGACGTCTGCTGTTTTGTTTGCCCCATACCGGATTGTTTGCCACATAAATCTGACGTCACTTCCGCCACACTTTTCGCAATACATTGAGATACGATAGGGCCTCTCCTTAGTTTTTCCTTCCTCCATGTGTGGTTCGTCGCTTCACACACAGTCTTCGGACGTCATCATGTTCTTATCAATCGTTCTGATTTCGTGCTGGTCGTCGTAGGTTACGAAGTAAGGAACGTCGTATATCGCAAAACATGTCATGCAGCGCAACCGCAGTTAGCAGATACAAGGTAATTAGGCACTTAGCTAAAAGGTCGCTCCTCTCAATACGTGGCACGAGTCCGTAGCGGCGTAAAACAGGTTGCTCGTACCACGTTTGCGCAGAGTTGGCTAGTAACGCGAACGAATCTGCCTAATTGCAATTGCACCACGCACGGACGATCCTCTCATTAGCAGCGCTATGTAGTATGCCGGCTTCTGACAGCCGATGTTTTCTCTAAACATTCAGAGACAGAGTTCGACAGTGCGCGTAGTTGTGATAGCCCACATTCTCTCAAAACTTTCATTGCGAATTAAGACACTAGTTGTAGTATTGCAAGAACAAAAAAAACGCGCTCGTCTTTAAAGGTCACAACGAATACAAAGTACAGCTCAGCGAACCTTTCCTTTATTTCACCAAACATTTTAGAAATATTTTGGAGGCGCGATATTTCGGAGTCTCACGACTCCTACATTTCAAAGCGCCCCTACGTATGCTTGGAGAAAGCATTTTAGAAATTATCCGTCGTCATTATGCAACGGCCTGTCATACAACTCACGAAGCCATGCATCATGGTACACGAAATATGCAAGTTCAACTGAGTGCTTATTTTGGCTGGTTGGTACATGCTCATAGAAAACGACAAACATCACAGACCACAGAACGAGACAGAGACAGACCATGCGCTGACTTACAACCAAACCGTTTGTCGGTACGAAGCATACGCACTTCGAGCATGAGAGTATGTGATGGAGAGGACAACAGTGATACGGTATCTGTTACCAACTGTATCTGATCAAGTGAACAAAAAAAGCCATATTACGCGTGAAAGATATGCCGGTGGCGCACGTCTCCGCCTGTGGTCGTCATGCTATGTTTGATCAATGTAAAATACAAAGGCGCTATTACGACCAACGTGCACGTGAAAAAAAAGAATGATAATTTGTAAATTCAGCAGTGTGTTGGGCGAGAGCCTGTGGCCATGCGACTGACTGTGTCATGGTATCGGGGAATCCACATTCTTGGGGCGCTTCTCCGAATCGCTTGCCGTGAAATTAGCACGGGACCGCTTGGGAGCCATCCGACTAACTTGACTGCTGCCACGAGACGTCTGACGAAGAAGCGTTGCCGCGCGCGCCATCAAGTATTTGCTGAAAGAGTGTAAGGTGGGGAGGCCACAGCTGTGGCGTTGGAGCTGCTGCTATACGCGTTGTGCCGTCACGTGATTGCCGAGAGAGTGTGAGGGGGAGAGGCCACAGCTGGAACAGTTCCAGGGCATGGACGAACGGATGCCGCGAGTACAAGGTATTGAAGGCTAGCTTTCGCTTTAACCCTTTCGGCCCTGGCGTCGTCAATTGACGACACCGCACAAAAGTTCCCCTAGCACCTCTGAGATGAAGCCAAACTGCTCATTCTTGGGGAAATACTTCTTCAATGATCCCCACTGTGATTGACATCAAAGTTGCGACATATATGCCGAGCTGAGAGCCACGAACAAGAAAAAGCTTGACCGAAGTCATGGGTGATGCCGAGGCGCGTCAGGTGAGGCGGCTAAGCGCCGTTTTCGGGACGTCGTACAGAAGGTGTTTCAAGGAGTATCACACTGAAAAATGAGATGTGGTTCACATTTTGTGTACTCTAGTGAGTAGCAGAAAAAAACAAGCCATTTTTCTAATTTCACAGCCAATGAGCCCTGATGACCTAATTTGATTCCATGCTAATTAATCCGTAAATACTTGCTCCACTGGCTCGATTTTTCATTTTTGGTCTTCTGAGGTCTTAACTATTAAGAAAACACGCACAAAAAATGTCTCCGGCCAAAGCGAAAATCCAGGGCTGAAATGGTTAATATATAAGGCGTAATGCATCGAGAAGAAAATGTTTGTCTTCGATAGCGCTCCTCACTAAGCAACCTGCATATATTTCACGTGTATGACTGCTCTTCATTTTAGACTTGATCGCGTACAATTGTCAAGAGATACTTTGTCACTGGTGTTCTCTCCCTGACATCCTTTGTTACACCATGTGCGTATGCTTCGAACGCAGCAAAGCTTGGTTGTAAGTCAGCGCTTGCTCCGTGTCTCTCCTGTTGTCCTGTGGCTCGCGCTATATCTCTTTTCTATGCAACTTCAGGCTACAGAATTTTCAAAAAGGACAAAGTCTCGTGCGCAGATGGTTGCCAATGTGTAAACCGTCCTCACCGTCCTTGCATGTTTACCCGCCGGACCCACTCCCTCTTTCTTCTCGTTTTTGTGGACATGGGTGAAAAAAAAAACATCCCTGATCCCTGCGTCTTAGGAATCGGCATAACACGCAAGTGAAACGTGGCTTCAGAGAAGTAGCTCTTTTTGTGTAGGGATATATGAGAGCTTGTACAATGTCTACTTATGTTTGGCAGCTATAGCAGCCTTTGACGTGGAATGCACCCGCGTTGACGCCTAGTGGCACATCTCCATCGCGACGACTAACGCCCATGTTCATGATTTAACCGTTGTGGTAGCTGAAGATGTTAAGATATACCTCGGCACAGCGTATCGTAAATCCCCCGCAAAGATGACATCAAAATGCCCATAATAAACACCGGTACTCGACATGCACTTCTTGAAAGCGTCGTCGCTTGTCCTGTGGTTCGCGCTGTTTCTCGTTTTCTATGCCACTTCAGGGTTGTTTTGTGGACGTAAGTGAAAACATATTAGGGCAGCTTGCACTAAGTCGCGCAAGGATGGGTCGCACCACAACTAGTGGACTGGTAGTGGACTTGTGCAGTCCATTTAATATGTGCAGTGTGCTGGGCTAGAAGCAGCCATCGTCCTCCATCTCCTCGTACTCCTTGTCCGACCTGCCCGGAGCACGTCGAGGGCGACAGCGGTAGCGACAAGACTGGCGCGGCACGGCGCTGGCACGCCGGGATTTATGGGATTGCTGGCGTGGTAAACCTAGCATCTCTCGTCCGTCGCTCTTATTGCATTCCGCGGTGGACAAATTGCCGCACATATTGTGAGAGCGAAGATGAAGAGGAAGAAGAGGACGATGATAACGAGAAGAGTGCGTGCCTGTTCTGGGCAGCAACGAATATACCTGTATATTCGATACTATCTTAGATACTCCTTGGGTATCTTATATCTGTATTTCCGAACTATTCAGTAATGTATCATGTATCTTAAGGTACAAGATACTGCTATAGAAACACAACCATGCGAAACAATAAACGACAGCTGAACTCCGCTTCTCAAGCTGATAGTGCTGCCGCTACGACACCTGCATAAAACTAATGGCAGTGACATTCTTTTATTTTTCCGCCAGAGTGCTCCAACGAGCACAAGTGATTAGGTCTACTCGTCCCTATTGGTGGAGAAGCCTCACGTGATCGCACTCGCGCCGTCTTTAAAAAAACAGAAGAGCGAGAATAATAAGGAAATGATGCAGAGATTCACTCTCGTTGCAGTGGTGGCATAAATGTGACTGAGACAGACCAGACCTGTGCAGGTAAAAGTTCAGTGGGGGAACTCGGCATAGTAGTCTGGTGCTAGAGATTTCTGCCCTTCTGGTGGAGCACCATCGATTTTTCCACGAAAAGTCAAGGTCAAGGAATTCGGATGTTGACAAAGGAACATATTAGCCGTTTGAGGGTCAAATGTTTTCGCCAAATGCGACCGCCCAGGTTAGACAATTTTCAGTGCTGATTTAAATTATTCAGACGAATCTCTTTCAGAAAAAAATGCCGAGATATATATAGGTCAACCGACGTGGCAAACTTTTCAAAACGCGCCGTAGCGACGAATGCCAACGTCGGTAAAATAGAAATTATGGGCCCATCGTTTGATGCTATTGCAAGTGCGTCCGCACATTCATTCAGGGCTAAACCTTTGTGACCTGGTACCCACACCAAGCGAATAAGGCGTAAATGTCTTGGGACAAGAGAAGCTTTTTTCTTACGGTCAGAATAAACCTTCACAGACGCGTCACAACCTCCGCAATTGTGTGCGCGAATCATTGAGGTTCTTATGTGCCTCCGTGTGCCTTCGCATTTAGATTACAGATGACATTAACACCGTGCTTTTTTTAACGTGTCAACGCGGGCTGCTGTCGTTGTACTGTGTTTACACGTGCCTGCCTCGTGCATCAGACATCCTATGAAAGGTGGAAGAGGACCGAAAGAAGGTGAGGACGGTCGTGGTGAAGGAGTCAGGCCTCGCAACGTCAACGTGCACGACCGTTAAGGTCGCACTTGTGCGGGCACGGCTGTAAATCCCCCCAAAACATTCCCAACACCTCAGGGATAAAAAAAAAACATAACACAGGACCGTGGTTCTGTAATTTTGCGTCCTTGTCCATCGCGTCAAAGCGCTTCTTGTGTTACTTTTGCTGCAGTACTCCGGTGTCATGGGAAAACGCATAGTAACATTTGGAAGGGGCTGCTGCTGTCACGGGTCAGAACGCGCCTGGTTCATTAATTAAATACGCGCGTACGGGCCGTATGTTTACGAGTGCTGGTATGATTGCCGACGTCTAAAAACTTAACTGACAATCATCCAGGGTTGTTCCTGACGTTGCTGCGGCCCTGAAAAACAATATATGAAAATGTACGCCAGTTTTCTTTTGTCGCATGCTAATTTTCCGTGCATTCTGTTGATACGAATTTCGGATGATACGAATATTTAAGGTAGTCCCCTGAGATTCATATCACTGAGGTTTCACAGTATCTTAAGCGTCATTTCGTAAAGTTTCGCTCAATGTAAAAAAATCACAGCATATCCACGGAGTGCATGATGATGAGTGGGCGAAGCTGCGGAGGTTCATCGGTAAACCGTGAATCTTCCGTGAATTCTGCCAGTACATCATCACCGACGTGAGATAGGGCGCGTTTATACTAAAGGTTCGATGAGTTATGACGACTTGCAGCTCACTTTAATTTTACATGTACGCTGCGAATTTTCATTGTTTAGAAAACCATTGCTTTAGAAAACATCTGGCGTCTTTCGTTAAGCAGCTGGCGTCTTTTCCTTTTGCTTTAGAAACATCTGGCGTTCTTCCGTTTTGCTTTTACAAAACATCTGGCGTCTTTCGTTGGTTTATTTCATCAATAAATGGCGTTTTGAACAAAATTTTTATTGTTTAATCACGCACAGGAGAAATCTCACCAGGCACTACCTTGGAGGTAAAGAATGGCTGCTAATGGGAATGAGAGACAGAAGAAGTCGGCTTTTAGCTACCGCTGCGAATTTTTTATTGTTCAACAACGCACAGGAAAAATCTCCCACCGGCACCACCTTGGAGGTCAAAGCGTAAGACTGGTTACGGACTACGACTACGACTACGAGGGACGAACGGGTGCCGCCTTAAGGAGCTTCGCCCCTAAAATTACGCCATGGTCATCATCCCGCCGCATGGTTCGCATAACATTCCGCAGAACCCACGTATCGTGGGATCTGCCGAATTTTTTATGTACAGATGCCTATATTAGCTCCTAGAGTAATGGACTTTCGTGAGTGGACTGTCACAGTAGTGCTTTATGGATTATACTATTCAGAAGCACTAGATGTTCTATGTTTCACGCGTTTGGTTAACGTTTCTATAGCACTTCCAGGTCGCGCACCTCATTGCGTTTGGGCAATAGGTTGCGACGACAATACTGTCAAACAACCAAACGAAAGCAGGACAGGTGGCTATCACTGTGTTCAAGGAAGATAC